>NW_022436953.1:11073725-11180833 GCF_009761245.1 Sapajus apella
CTCAGGAGGCTGAGGCAGGAGAATTGCCTGAACCCAGCCTCCTGAGTAGCTGGGATTACAGGCACGCACCACCATGCCCAGCTAATTTTTTTTTGTATTTTTAGTAGAGACTGGGTTTCACCATGTTGACCAGGATGGTCTCGATCTCTTGACCTTGTGATCCACCCGCCTCGGCCTCCCAAAGTGCTGGGATTACAGGCGTGAGCCACCGCGCCCGGCCCTCTAAGTGACTTTTAAGACTAAAATATGTTAACAATTATAATCACTGCATTGTACAACAGACCTCTTGAACTCATGCCTCCTATATAACCTAAGTTTTGTATCCTTTGAACTAACCACCTTAACTGTCTTTTATTTGATCTAACTGCAAGCTCACACAATGTGAGCACAATTTAACCCAGGGGTGTCTGCATTTGTGTGTGTGTGTCTGTGTGTGTGTGTGTGTGTGTGTGTGTACCAGTTGTTTATCATCACACCTGACTGAGTTGGAAGTACAAGTTGGTGCCAAAACAGCTCACTAAATAAAAAAGGAAATATGAAAATAATAGTGGAAAATGCTAGTGAAATAGAGGTTCATAAAGGGCTATTTTGACACTCTGATATATATTTGGGAATGTAGAAGGCCACATGCACATATGCATGGCTGTACCCATGCCCAGACCTATGCACATGCCCATGAGAAGATTCAAGAAGAAGACTCCACACTCTTTTTTTTTTTTTTTAAGAGATGGAGTCTTGCTCTGTTGCCCATGCTGGCGTGCAGTGGTGCAATCTGGGCTCACTGTGCAATCTCGGCTCACTGTAACCTCTGCCTCTAGGTTTTCAAGCAACTCTCCTGTCTCAGTCTCCCAAGTAGCTGGGATTACAGGTGCTGGCCGCCATGCCTGGCTAATTTTAGTGTTTTTAGTAGAGATGGGGTTTCACTGTGTTGTCCAGGCTGGTTTTGAACTCCTGATCTCAAGTGATCTGCCCGCCTCCGCCTCCCAAGAGCTGGGATTATAGGCATGAGCCACTGCACCTGGCCAACTCTACAGTCTTACTTCTCTCTAACCTTGAGGCTCTGTGCGATCAAGAAATTAAGGTTAAGATTGAGTTGTAAACTTCCTGCCCAAGCTTTGAGAGAAAGCACTAACACATATAAAGTGGCCCTTGGCAGAAACTAGCAGGAGTATTGGAGTCTTCAATACACCACTTTCAATGATGTATAGCACAACTCCAAAGAAGATCACTCAGGAAAAAAGAAGATTGAGATCACACTATAAACCAATTAGATTAACAGATATCTATAGGACACTCCACACAACAACAGCAGGATTGTTCAGAATAAACCATACGTTAGGCTATAAAACAATTCTCAATAAATATACAATAATTAAAATTATATGAAGTGTGTTTCCCAGCCACAGTGCATTGAAATGAGAAATCAATGACAAAAGGAAATTCAGAAAGTTATAAATATGTAAAATCAAATAATATACTCCTAAGTAACCAATACGATAAAAAAATCAAAAGGAAAATCAGAAAACACTTTGAGAAGAATGAAAATGATGATATGATATATGAAAATATATGGGATGCAGCAAAAGCTGTGCTTAGAGAGGAATTTATAGCTGTAAATGTGTATACTGAAAAATAATGAAATACTAGTCAAATGACAGCACAGAAAATATTAAAATATCTCTATTCACCTGAAAGAAAAATGATACCAGATGCAACTCTGATTTAAACAAATGAATGAAAAGAGACAAAAATGTTAAATTTGAGAAAATGTATAGTAAAAGAAATTAATTTTTCTAATTTAAGAGATAATTGACTTTAAAGAAAAAATAATAACCACATATTGTGGGGTTCATAACATATGCACTGGTAACATTGTAACCATAGGGACATAAAAGAAGGTTGAGGGAATAATGTGAGTTACATTATATATGAGGTGGCGTGATAATTATATGAAGATAAATTATGATAAGTTAAGGAAGCATACTATAAACCCTAGAATAATCATGGAAAATGATTAATGCAGGGTTACAGGTAATCTGAAAATAGAGTATATCATATAGAAGTCTAAATAATAGTTAATTATTCCAAATGAAGGCAGAAAAATGATATAAAGGAAATATAGAAAGGTTCATGATGATATCAAAAAGATGGACTTAAAGCAAACTGTAGCAATACTTACATTAAGTGCAAATGAATTAAACACAGTAATTAAAAGTCAGATATCTTCAGGTTGTGTAAAAAAGTAAGTTACATCTACATGTATTCTATAAGAAACGATCTTTAAATATAAAACCACAGGTAGGTTACAAGTGAAAGAGTTGGGACAGGATGCACCAAATACTAATCCAAAGAAAGCTGAGGTGGCTATGTAATATCAAAGAAGGCCTTAGGATGTTAACTATTAATAGAGATTAAAATAAGGATTTTTCATAATGAAGATAGTTAAGTGTTAAAATACAAATACCAAAATGTATATGAATTTAATAGCAGAACCTCAAAATATATGAAAAATAGCAGAAGTAAAAGAAGAAATAGAAATATTTCTGTTCATTTTGAGAAAAGAGGAGACAAAAAATTGAGAAGATAAATAGCACTATCAACCAAATTGATTGACATTACATTTACAAAACATTACACCTAACAACTGCATATTACACATTCATTTTTAAGGATATGTAGAAAATGCACGAAAATAAAATATACTGGGTTATATAACAAATTTCAATGAATTTTAGAAACATTGATGTCATGTAGAGTATGCTCTCTGTCAAAAATGTAATTATATTAATAATAATTTTTTAAGTTATTGGGAAAAAAAGCCCAGGTATCTGGACATTAAATGATACATTTCTAAATAACTCATTGGTCAAAATGGAAATCACGAGAGAAATTGGAAAACACTTTGAAGTGAATTGTAATAAAATATATCAAAATTGTGAGATCTAGCTATAGCAGTGATTACATAAAAATTTAAATTTTTAAATACACAAATATTTTAAAAATTATAAACACACACATATATACAGACAAAAGTCAAATGATAAGATGAAAATATACAACATTAATATTCAAGAAGTGTAAATATAAAACTAAACATAATAAAGTATCACTGCACATCACTGATATGTTAAAGGTAATAAAATGGAAAATTTCCAAATTGTGCAGACACACAGAATTAACTCAACTTCTAATACATTGCTGGTTTAAGTATAAAATGATACTATTATGCTGGTAAACAGGTCATTATGTACTTTTAAAGTTCATCATCCATTGATCACATGACAAATAGACATGAATACATATATCTGCAAAAAGTCTTGTAACGCAAATATTCATAACAAATATATTTATAGTAGCCCCGAACTGTAAATTGTCCATGAATGAGTTAATTAATAATATTAAATATTCATAAAATAGATTACTAGTCAAATACAAAAAGAAATAAACTGCTGATACACTGAAAATAAATGAATTTCACAAATATTTCGCTAACTGTGAGAAACCACATAACTCATAAAGGTCTGAACTTGTGAAACAACTCTGTAGTAACAGAAATCAGATCTGTGATTGCCTGGGGTCGAGGTGATGGTGGATGACTGAGAAGTAATACTGAATATTTTTATGATGATGAAAACTTTCTACATCTTCATTTGTTTGGAGCCACAATATGCACCTCACCTACTGGTTTTAAGGAACTGTGTTTTGCACCAGTGGCAGGATGGCAGATATAACTAATAAAAGTTCTCTTTTTATAGAAATTAAAATGCTGAAAAGTTAGGCAGCTTGACCAAGGTTATACTTGGAGAGTTACAAAGCCAGAATTTGAACTAACATAGTCTGTGGAATTTACAATCTTTTTCAGATTTAGCGAAATAACTCTGGCTACAGAGTTCAAGGAGACAACATTAAGATTAGAGATACTGAAAGCTATTATCATAATTTTGATGAAAGAAAATGAAGATCTATAATAAAAGGAGAACTCATTAACATTCAAGCAGATTATATTACAGACCTATAATCATAAAGTTATCATTCAATTTAATAAATGCCATGAATAGTGTATTTCTATAAAAGTTAACTTTTAACGTGTCAACATGGCAAGGTGAAGGTGCCCAGCTGTTTGGCCAAACACTAATATAGGTCCTGTGAAGAGACTTTTTAAATATGATTAACATTTAAACCAATAGATTTTGAGTAAAGCAGATCATCCTTCATAATGAAGATAGTGCTCATCCTATCAGTTGAAGGTCTTAAGAGATAAGATTGAGGTCCCCACAAAGAGGAAGAAATTCTTTTCCAGACTGCCTTGACTTCAAGACTGAAACATTAACTCTTGTCAGATTTTTTTTGCAGAATTTGGACTTGCCTTCCCCTACCATCAATCAAATGAGCAAGTTACTTAAAATCTATCTATCTATCATCTATCTATCTATCTACCTATCTATCTATCTATCTACCTACCTACCTATCTATCATCTATCGATTATCTATCTATCTATCTATATATATATATATATATATATATATCTCAATCATCTATTTATCTATCTATCTTAGAGAGGGAGTAAGGGACATATCTTATTGGATCTGTTTTCTCTGGAGAAACCTAATACATAAATCATTAAAAAATGACTTGTTCTGTCCTGAGGCATTAGCAAAGTTATTGCAAAGAAGGTAACAATTGGCAGTGGGGTGGCAGGGGGCGCACATTACAGTTTCTACCATATGCTGGTCAGTGTTCTAAGCACTGCAGCTGTGCTATTTCAGTGACTTTTTGTAACTACTACACAATTTACAGATTAAAAAAAAAAAACTAAGAAAAATTAGGCACAAAAATTAACATAATTTACCCAAGATCATTTGGTAGGTACGTGATGGAGCCAAGAGATTCAAACTCACATCATTTGATTCCTAAGACTCTTGAGCACTGCCTTTCAAGGACTCATCTGGAAGAATGACAGCTGTTTACCAAATGCAGCAGAAAAGGAGGGGTATAGTGGACAGAAAGAGCAGTGACAATGGAAAGACTGTATAGAATGGAGTTCTGTGAGTTCAGAACAAATGACAAAGGAAATATATGAGGGAGGGGAAGCTGATATAAAATGTTGAAGCCAGGATTTGAATGCTATACAATGTCATGCTAAATAATTTAGACCAGCTTTGACAGGCAGTAGGGCATTCCTGGTTTGTTTTTAAGATGGAGGTTTGACATTAGAGAGATAACAAATATTCCTTGAGCCCTTTCCAGGAGCAACACATTACTCTAAGTAATTTAGACTTATACCCATTGTCTATACTTCTTAACATCCTTGCAAGACAGATGCTATTTGAACCTCCATTTCATAGATGAAGAACGCAAGATCCTGAGAAGTTAGGCAGCTTGACCAAGTGTATACTTAGAGTGTTAACAGACACAGGATTTGACCTAATGCAGTCTAATTGCAGAACTTACAATGCTTTTGCAATTTAGCAAATAACTCTGGCTACAGAATTCAAGGAGGCAACATTGAGAGCAGAGATACTAAAAGCTATTATAATTTTGATGAAAGAAAATGAAGATCTAAACAAATTCCCTGAGGATTACAACAAATTATGCTACATAAGAGGCAGAAATAATATCTTCAATTACATTTCCTACTCATCAAATAAATTTGGGATGATTGACTGCCTTCATAAATCATAAGCTACAGGCCTCCTCATGAGATCATCTTTGTTATCTATATTTATTTATTTCATTATACCTTAAGTTCTGGGGTACATGTACAGATCTTGCAGGACTGTTACCTAGGTATACACATGCCCTGGTGGTTTGCTCTCTCCATCCTCCCATCACTTACATTAGGTATTTCTCCCAAGGTTATCCCTCCTCAATCTCGCATCCCCTGCTATCCCTCCCCTAGGGTCCCACCCCCAACAGGCCCCAGTGTATGATGTTCCTCTCCCTATGTCCATGTGTTCTCATTGTTCAAAACCCACTTATACGATGTTTGGTTTTCTGTTCTCGTGTTAGTTTGCTGAGAATGATGGTTTCTGGATTCATCCATGTCCCTGTAAAGGATGTGAATGCATCATTCTTTATGGCTGCATAGTATTCCATGGTATATATGTACTACATTTTGTTTGTCCAGTCTATCCTTGATGGGCATTTGGGTTGGTTCCAATTCTATGCTATTGTAAACAGTGCTGCAATAAACATACATGTGCATGTGTCTTTATAGTAGGATGATTTATAATCCTTTGGCTATATTCTCCATAATAAGATTGCTGGGTCAAATGGTATGTCTATTTCTAGATCCTTGAGGAATCAAAATACTTTCTTCCACAATGGTTGAACTAATTTACACTCCCACAAACAGTGTAAAAGCATCTCTGTTTCTCCACATCCTCTCCAGTATCTGTTGTCTCCAGATTTTTTAATGATAGCCAATCTAACTGGCATGAGATGGTATCCCTATGTGGTTCTGATTTGCATTTCTCTAATGACCAGTGATGATGACCATTTTCATATGTTTGTGGACCACATAAATGTCTTCTTTTGAAAGTGTCTGTTCATATCCTTCACCCACTTTTTGATGGACTTGTTTTTCTCCTGTAAATTTGTTTTAGTTCTTTGTAGATTCTGCATATTAGCCTTTTGTCAAATGAGTGGCTTGCAAAAATTTTTTCCCATTCTGTTTGTTGCCGGCTCACTCTAATGATTGTTTCTTTTGCTGTGCAGAAGCCCTTAAGTTTAATTAGATATCATTTGTATATTTGGCTTTTGTTGCCATTTTTGGTGTTTTAGTCATGAAGACCTTGCCTGTGCCTATGTCCTGAATGGTTTTGCCTATGTTTTCTTCTAGGGTTTTTATGGTGTTAGGTCTTATGTTTAAAGCTTTAATCCATCTGGAGTTAATTTTTGTATAAGGTGTAAGGAAGGCGTCTAGTTTCAGCTTTCTGCACATGGCCAGCCAGTTTTCCCAACACCATTTTTAAAACAGGCAATCCTTTTCCCATTGCTTATTTTTGTCAAGTTTGTCAAAGATCAGATGGTTGTAAATGTGTGGTGTTACTTCCGAGGCCTCAGTTCTGTTCTATTGGTCTATATCTCTGTTTTGGTACCAGTACCATGCTGTTTTGATTACTGTAACCTTGTAGTATAGTTTGAAGTTAGGTTGCATGATGCCTCCAGCTTTGTTCTTTCTGCTTAAGATTGTCTTGGCTATGTGGGCCCTTGTGTGGTTCCATGTGAAATTTAAGGTTGTTTATTCTAGCTCTGTGAAGAAGGTCAATGGTAGCTTGATGGGGATAGCATTGAATCTATAAATTACTTTGGGCAGTATGGCCATTTTCACAATATTGATTCTTCCTAACATGAGCATTAAATGTTTTCCATCTGTTTGTGTCCTCTCTTATTTCCTTGATCAGCGGTTTGTAGTTCTCCTTGAAGAGGTCCTTCACATCCTTTGTTAGTTGTATTCCTAGATATTTTATTCTCTTTGTAGCAATTGTGAGTGGGAGTTTGCTCATGATTTGACTCTGTTTGCTTGTTATTGGTGTATAGGAATGCTTGTGATTTTTCCATATTAATTTTGTATCTGGAGACTTTGCCTACGTTGCTTATAATCTTAAGGAGATTTTGAGCTGAGATGATGGGGTCTTCTAAATATACAATCATGTCATCTGAAAATAGAGACAATTTGATTTCCTATTTTCCTGATTGAATACCCTTTGTTTATTTGTCTTACCTAATTGCTCTGGCTAGAACTTCCAAAACTATGTCGAATAGGAATGGTGACAGGGCAACCTTGTCTAGTGCCAGTTTTCAAAGGGAATGCTTCCAGTTTTTGCCCATTCAGTATTATATTGGCTGTGGATTTGTTGTAAATAGCTTTTATTATTTTGACATACATTCCATTGATACCTAGTTGAGAGTTTTTAGCATAAAGGGCTATTTAATTTTGTCGAAGGCCTTCTCTGCATCTACTGAGAGAATCATGTGGTTTTTGTCTTTGGTTCTGCTTATGTGATGGATTACGTTTATTGATCTGTGTATGTTGAACTAGCCTTGCATCCCCAGGATGAAGCCTACTTGATCATGACGGATAAGCTTTTTGATGTGCTGTTGCATTCCGTTTGCCAGTATTTTATTAAAAATTTTTGCACTGATGTTCATCATGGATATTGGCCTGAAATTTTCTTTTTAGTTATGTCTCTGCCAGGTTTTGGTTTCAGGAAGATTTTGGTCTTGTAAAATGAGTTAGGGAGGATTCCCTCTTTTTATATTGTTTGGAATAATTTCAGAAGGAATTGTACCAGCATCTCTTTGTATGTCTGGTAGAACTCAGCTATGAACCAGTCTAGGCATGGACTTATTTTGGTTGGTAGACTATTAATTGCCGTCTCAACTTCATACCTTGTTATTGGTCTATTCAGGGATTCAGCTTCTTTCTGGTTTAGTCTTTGGAGTGTGTAAGTGTCCAGGAATTTATCCATTTCTTCTAGATTTACAGCTTTATGTGCATGCATGGAGGTCTTTGTAGTAATCTCTGATGGTAGGTTGTATTTCTGTGGAAGCAGTGGTGATATCCCCTTTATCATTTTTTATTGCATCTATTTGATCCTTCTCTCTTTTCTTTTTTATTAGTCTGGCTAGCAGTCTATCAATTTTTCTGATCTTTTCAAAAAACCAGCTCCTGGATTTATTCATTTATTGAAGGTTTTTTTTTTTAATGTCTCTATCTCCTTCAGTTCTGTTCTGATCTTAGTTATTTCTTGTTTTCTGCTAGGTTTTGATTTGTTTGATCTTGGTCCTCTAGCTCTTTTAGTTGTGTTGATAGGGGGTGGATTTTAGATCTTTCCTTCCTTCTCATGTGGGCATTCAATGCTATAAATTTCCCTCTAGACACTGCTTTAAATGTGTCCCAGAGATTCTGGTACACAGTGTCTTTGTTCTCATTGGTTTCGAAGAATATCTTTATTTCTGCATTCCTTTATGGACAAGTAATTGCTGAGAAATTTCATCACCACCAGGCCTGTCTTACAAGAGCTCTTGAAGGAAGTACTATACCTGGAAAGGAACAACCAGCACCAGCCACTGCAAAAACGTGCCAAATGGTATAGACCATTGACACAGTGAAGAAACTGCATCAACTAATGGGCAAAAAACCAGCTAGTATCAAAATGGCAGGATCAAATTCACACATAACAATATTAACCTTCAATGTAAATGGGCTAAATGCTTCAATCAAAACACACAGACTGGCAAATTGGATAAAAATCATGACTAATCAGTGTGCTGTATTCAGGAGACTCATCTCACATGCAAAGACACATATAGACTCAAAATAAAGATTTTTTGAGTAAATCAGGAAGATTTACCAAGCAAATGGAGAGAAAAAAAAATGTGGGGTTGCAATCCTAGTCTCTGATAAAATGGACTTTAAACCAACAAAGATCAAAAGAGACAAAGAAGGGCATTAAAAAAATAGTAAAGGGATCAATGCAACAGGAAAAGCTAACTGTCCTAAATATATATGCACACAGTAGAGGAACACCCAGATATATAAAGCAACTTCTTAAGTTACAAAGAGACTTAGATTCCCACACAATAGTAGCGGGAGACTTAACACTCCACTGTCAATATTAGACAGATCAATGAGACAGAAAATTAACAAGGATATCCAGGACTTGAACTCAGATCTGGACCAAGCGGATCTAATTGATATCTACAGAACTCTCCATGCCAAATCCACTGAATAAACATTTTTCTCAGCACCACATCACACTTACTCTAAAATTGACCACATAATTGGAAGTAAATCACTCCTCAGCAAATGCAAAAGAATGGAAATCATAACAACCAGTCTCTCAGACCAGAGTGCAATCAAGTTAGAACTCAGGATTAAGAAACTCACTCAAAACTGCACAACTACAAGAAAATCCACTCAAAACTTCTCCTGAATGACTACTGGATAAATAATGAAATGAAGGCAGAAATAAAGATGTTCTTTATCTTTAAATCTATTGCTGAAAGGTGTCTGTGTTATAAGTAAGGTAATCCCTTCTTTGTTCCATATTCAGCTTCTAGGAATCACCTTTATAGATTAAATAACTTCCTACATCCTAGATCAGACAAGCTAAATTATATTTTCTTTATAAAAATATTTACAAATCAGGCAAAAATACATGCTGAAGAATTTACCTTTCACCTCTATACACAAAATATAATGTCCTGGCCTTTTCCTAAGCCTTGGGGAGGGCTTCTTCTGCTTATTGATGTCTTAGGGCATGACCAAACCTGCTAAGGAATAACTATTTCTGCAATGAGCATTCTGTTTGCATTATGACTTCATTTGTTGCTACAATATAATGTGTACATACCATTTTCATTTTGTCTAGGAACATTATTTCATGTCCTGGCTCAGTGTAACTATCAAAATTATTCATAACTCAGGAACCAAGTTACATTTTCCTGCATAGACTATTCAAATAATAACATTAAAGGCAAATAGGACTGGCTCTTCTTTGCACACATTTTTCACTCATACCCAATGCTAACTCCTTCGCTCATTAAAAATAGAAATGTTGTCCTCTTGTCTTATTGAAGAGGGTGTCATAGAAAGAAAGGGATCATAAACCTATTTCCTGGGGATTGCAAAGTTTCATACCAGTGGTATATGTTTCTGGTGAGCACCCCGGGATGCTCTGACTTCTTTTAACAAATATGTGAGTGAAGTTTTTATTTATTAGAAAATAGAGAGGAATCATTAAACCAAAATGGGGCTTACAACAAAGGCTAAAGATCCCAGGACTCGAAGTTTGCTGTGACTGGTTATGTAGACTGTTTACTGCACAAAGACAGTAAGTTAAGGGGTTGGTGAATAGTGGCTGTAAGGCATTATGTGTTCCATTTGATGAGTGCTATCCCTATGGGGCAACCAGAGAGGATCTCTTTATTTTATTTATTTTTAATTTTTTTCTTTGTATGAATGTATGAGGTACAAGTGTACTTTTGTTACACAGACATATTGCATAGTGGTGAAGTCAAGGCTTTCAGTGTATCCATCACCTGATTAATGATCATTGTACCCATTAAGTAATTTTTCATTATCCCCCTCCAATCCCTAACCCTTCTAAGTCCCCATTGTCTGTCAGTGCACACTCTATGTCCATTTATACACATTATTTAGTTCCCACTTATAAATGAGAACATGTATTTGTCTTTCTGTGTCTGAGTTATCTCACTTTGCACAATAGTATTTGTGGACAACCACAGGCTAAACTTGGTGTTTCCATATCATTGTTTATTTGCTGGTAAGTTAGTACATTTTCACTTGTAAGCACTAAAAAAGTTAACCAAGAACAACGTTGTGATTGGGTCATGGAAAGAACATAACCATCGAGATGCTTAAGATCATCTCTCTTGTCTCCTTCTCTCTCCCTTTCTTTTAGCCTCATCCCATTTATCTCTGTGTCAATATCATTCTTCTCTACCATGTCATAGCCACTTTCGATGTGACCAAACACATGATTGTTGAGAGCATCTGCATTTCACATCTTACAGATCATAGGGAGAAACTGACCTAGTGATTTCCCTTATTCCAAGATTTGAAAAAAAATATTTGATAGGTGACTCATTTCTTGAGCTGAAGTCAGGGTCCTTTCCTGAACCAATCAAGTATGGCCAGCAATTTTATATATTCAGCAGGGTTTTAGGGAAAAAAAATCTTCTTAGACACTATAACTTGAGCTAGGGACGAGTATTTCAAGAAGCAGATTGCTATGCCAAGAAAACGAATTGAATTCAGACAAAACACTTACGTGATCATTGAAGGTACATAAACTAGGAAAATTCCAAATCATTCACATGCGTGAATTTACCTTCATTTAAAGAAAAGAATAAAAAAGAGTAGTGTGCTATACTCACCCAAACGCATTGATAGCTATGCACTATAGTCCCACACTGAAACCCAATCTGGAAGTTCTTTTCTCACATTTTATTTTATTTATATCCCAGCCACCCCACTTCCTGCAATACCAGGCTCAATTCATGTCTCACCTCCAAAAAGTTTGTACTGAGTTTTATATGCTGTCTTTTCCCCATTACTATAACTTTGACAAATAGGCTTACAAATTGCTTTCCTTAATGATATGCTGTTTTGCATTGTTCATTAACTGTTTTGGGCACATGGTTCATCTCCCCTACAGAACTTTAAGCTCCATAAATCTTTTATAATGACAATTATTGTTACACTAACAACTAACATTACCTTAATTTTGACTCCTGCTGTTAATATCATAATGCTGAGTATTCTGTTGAGAAACACATAAAAGGGGAGATATTTGGCGAATATAAGGAATAACACTAATTGTGCAAAGTACTTTGTAGATTTAAGATTCCCAAAGCAAGCAAAGAGATGGTTTCTTTTCTGAGACACAAACGGGTTATGGAGCACTGAATAATACGTTAAAAGAAAGCTCAAACACTTAGCATTCGTAAAGGCTCTAACACAGCACTTTGAAGGACCAGTATTCTCTTTATCCTCTTCTTCATTTAAGGAACATCTTGGAAAGCAAAGGTTGCTAATAAAATATGCAGAAGAAAAGGCGTTATTTTCCAAAAGAAAATTGGAGTTTAGGAATGCAAATTTTCCATTCTGAGCCTTGTCAGCTCAGACGATAAAAGTGCCTGGCAGATAAGCTTACTAATTTGGACTAACTAAAATGACTGGCCATTTGAATTTGGTGAAAGCCCCAATTTTAAAGGGTATTTAAAAGCCATAACACCTAAAATCTGAATTATTAAAATATCAGAAAACACTCAAGAGAGAGACTTTCCTGGAAATTTGCTATTGAGACATAACTTTGGTTCTAAGAGATTGAAAAATCACTTGTATTTGGAAGTAAGATAAATTTTCTCTTTTGTACTTATTTACATTATTGTTTGTTGAATTTATTTGTTGAATATTTTCGCACATCTGTGTGTATTTTCAACTTTAAGAATCCATTTACATTTAACCTTGGCCTCACGAGTAAAGAAAGACACAATTATGACTCTCTTTCAGAGGCAAACAAAGAATGACTTAAAAATGCTCTCTAACTTGCCCAGGTTGCAGTGTGAATGAGGAGTGCAGTGGGAACAGAAATCCATACACACATATGTCTTTCTAAGATCCCTGATGAGGTCACTACTGACCTGAATGGCAACACGACTAAGCCAGCAAGATATTTTTTAAATAGTCATACTATATTCTGAAATGTTAAAGAGAAAAAAAAATGTTGATGTGCCCAGAAGACAGAAAAAAGCAATTACATGGACAAAAACACCACTCTCCTCTAGATTAACACATAAAGATATTAGGTGCAATGTTTAGTAGATGTCTGGGGCAGGAAGAAGGGGAGCTCTTTTCTGCTGATTTGAGTTAAGCTTGGCTGTACTTGAAGTTATTATTTCTTTTTGTTTACTTGTTGCTATTAAAAAGATATATAGATGATAGATATATAAATAAATATTATATCCCTTCTTTCTGAACTTGGAGGATCAGATAACTAGAAGCAAATGGATGATCTTTGTAGCTTACACCCTAGAATCCTCTCTCCTCTGCCCTTCATGTACTCCACTTCGGCAGAGCTATGTTTATGGAGGAAATTGGATTCAGTGTTTGCCTATAGCAACACATTTAGCTGGTGGCTGTGCAGGTCCAATGAGCTCTTTTAACAATATGGGTGAAATGAGGTTATTGGATTATGTTTGTAGCCAATTATAATTGTTTTGGTTGAATACTCTGTCTTGTAACTTTATTCACAGTTAAGAAAACAGCATAGAAAAATATTTCATTGTGTGGAAGAAAATAGCCTAGGCAAGAATTGGAAGAATAATTTCTTTTTTCTAGATCATGAAACATGACGTCTTATTTATGTTTGGGCATAAAGTAAAGGCTTTTTTTGCAGAAATAAAAATAAAAGCATTAGACATAAAACACTTTGAACACACCTTATTCCCATCATTATCATTATCACTGTTATCTCTCCGTCATCATGAAAAGCAATGCTGCTGATGGGACACCATGCGACAGAAAGAAAGGAACACAAGGAACACAAGAGGGAAATAAAGTAGACCAGAGTTCTAAAGTTGGCTTTGCTACTGGTGAGTCATAATCTCTCTGAACTTAATGCCCTCCATCTAGAAAGTGGAAATAATAAGCTTGTTACCACAATGATTAAGCAAAAAAGTACATGATGTGCTTTACCAAGTAAAAATAATATGATAATGGTTATGAAGTAGTGTTGAATGATACGAATTTCTTCTGAAATTATTTTAAACTATATTGCAAAGAGATTTAGTTGTATATACAGTCATATGCCACATAACAATGTTTTGGTTGATGATATACAGTGGTAGTCCCATAAGATCATAACAAAGCTAAAAACATTCTATCAGTGATGTCTTAGCCATTATAACATTGTAGTGCGTGCATTAGTCACACATCTGTGATTAAAATGAGCATAAACAAATCTACTATGCCTCTTGTCATATGGAAAAATGTAGCACATACAATTATGTGTGTACATAATACTCAATAATAATAATAAATAACTATGTTACTGGTTTATTTAGTGACTGCTTTTCTGTCATTTTAGAATATGCTCCTTCTACTTATTAAAAAAAAAGTTTTGTAATCCCAGCAGTTTGAGAGGCCAAGGTGGGTGGATCATGAGGTCAGGAGTTTGAGACCAGCCTGGCCAATAGGGTGAAACCCCGTCTTTGCTAAAAATACAAAAATTAGCCAGGCATGGTGACAGGTACCTGTAGTCCTAGCTACTCAGGATTATAAATCATCCTATTAGAAGGACACACGCACAAGTATGTTCACTGGGGCACTGTTTACGATAGCAAAGACTTGGAACCAATTCAAATGCCCATCAATGATAGACTGGATAAAGAAATTGTGGCACATATATACCATGGAATACTATGCAGCCTTAAAAAAGAATGAGTTCATGTCCTTTGCTGGGACATGGATAAAGCTGGAAACCATCATTCTCAGCAAACTGACACAAGAGCAAAAATCCAAACACCACATGTTCTCATTCATAAGTGGTTGTTGAACAATGAAAACACATGGACAGAGGAAAGGAAACATCACACACTGGGGCATGTTGTGGGGTGAGATAGCTAGGGAAGGATAGCAGGGGGTGGGGTAATTGGGGAGGAATAACATTAGGAGAAATACCTAATGTGGATGACTTGTGGATGGATGCAGTAAACCACCATGGCATGTATATACCTAGGTAACAATCCTGCATGATCTGCACATGTACCCCAGAACTTATAGTATAATAATAAAAAAAAACTACTTAAAAACAGTATGCTGTTGTTATCCCAGCAGCAGCATCGTATATCTCCTGTTTACCGTGTCTCTTAATAACACCCTGTTCTTTGTTGCTTGATTTAATCTCATCTTGTTTTATTCATCATGGCCTCTAAGCATAAAAAGCCTACTGCTAATATTGCCAGTAAGAAGCTACATCAAGTGATTGACCTGAAAACAAAATTAGAAGTGATTAAGAACTACAAAGGTAAAGGATATGAACAGACACTTTACAAAAGAAGACATACATGAGGCCAACAAACATGAAAAAATGCTCATCATCACTGGTCATCAGAGAAATGCAAATCAAAACTACATTGAGATACCATCTCACGCCAGTTAGAATGGCGATCATCAAAAAATCTGGAGACAACAGATGCCGGAGAGGATGTGGAGAAATAGGAACACTTTTGCACTGTTGGCGGGAGTGTAAATTAGTTCAACCATTGTAGAAGACAGTGTGGCGTTTCCTCAAGGACCTAGAAATAGAAATTCCATTTGACCCAGCAATCCCAATACTGGGTATATACCCAAAGAACTATAAATTGTTCTACTATAAGGACACGTGCACATGAATGTTCATTGCAGCACTGTTTACAATAGCAAAGCCCTGGAACCAACCCAAATGCCCATCAATGATAGACTGGATAGGGAAAATGTGGCACAAATACACCATGGAATATTATGCAGCCCTAAAAAGCGATGAGTTTGTGTCCTTTGTAGGGACATGGATGAACCTGGAAGTCATCATTCTCAGCAAACTGACAGAAGAGCAGAAGATCAAACACCGCATGTTCTCACTCATAGGCAGGTGTTGAACAATGAGAACACAAGGACACAGGGAGGGGAGCACTACACACTGGGGTCAGTTGGGGGAAATAGGGGAGGGACAGTGGGGGGTGGGGAGCAGGGGAGAGATAGCAAGGGGGAGAGATGCCAGATGTAGGTGATGGGGAGGAAGGCAGCAAATCACACTGCCCCGTGTGTACCTATGCAACAATCTTGCATGTTCTTCACATGTACCCCAAAACCTAAAATGCAATAAAATAAATAAATGGGAAAAAAAAAGAACTACAAAGGTGGAACATCAGTGATGATTACTGCTCACCAGTCAGACAGATCTCATTGCACTATAGCTATGATCTATGGCACAAGAACTAAGTGATAGGACCTGTGAAATGATCTGCTTCACTGAAGGCAATGAGACTAGCAAAAATTTGGGAAGGGCTACATCAGACATGGAGAAACTTCTGATGATGTAGACTGAAGCCTAGACACAGAGGTGTATTCTGCTCGGCACTATGATAATCATGGCCAAAGCAAAAAGTTGTTCGCCATGATGAAAGAAAAGTTTGGACTTGACTGTTTCATTGAATTGACTACTAGGTCTGGGCAGTTTAAATGATTTAAGAATAAGTACTCATTACCTAATATGAAATTAAGTGGTGAGTTTGTGAGTGCTGATGTGAAGGCCCCTGAAAAACTTTGGGAAATTCTAGATAAGCTGATTGTGGAGAAAATTTACTTGCTGGAACAAATATTGAGTATGGCTGAAACCTCTATTCTGGAAGTGGATGCGTGAAGGGACTTTCATCCATAAGTTCAAGTCAATGCCAAGTTTCTAGTGCTCTAAGGACAGGATAACAGTTGTACTTGGAAGGTAGTGTTGTATACTACACATTGAGTCTGGCATGGTGAGAGTTACAGGGCCCACAAGCATATCAGTAAGAACACATTGTCAGCGTAGAACCGAAGAAGTCGTGGATAAGTCAGCTCCTTTTCCAAAATTCCCTCCTGAATTGCCATGTCAGCAAAATGGAGAAGTATTGTTTAGAAAATAACATACTTTAAAGATTTTGCTTATTGTTGAGAATGGTTCTGTACATTCTCCTTTATTGGTGATCTTCATCCTCATATCAAAGTGATGTGTCTCCCTCCAAATGCCAATTATTTGATCCAAACAGTGGGTCAAAGAGTTGTAGTGATTTCTAAGGCTTATTGCCTGAGTAGGAACTTTGACCAGGCTATTGCTCCAACTGAGGAAGACACTCACGCAATTATGGCAGGATTACAATGTCTATGATTGTATCATGAACCTTGCTTAAGTTTGGGGTGATATCACCAAGGGATGTGTGAATGGCATCTGGAAGAAAATATTCAAGAGTTTTGCTCATCAAAGAATTTGCCAAGAGTGACGGGGCTGCAAAATTTGAAAAGGCTGTGGTTGCGATAGCAAGTAACATTAACCTGGGTATGGACAAGAATATTATTTTTCTTTTATTCTACTTCCATAATCTTTTTCCTATTTTGTAAGGTTTTTAGTTTCAGTTTTCGAAATTCTTTGTTAAAAAATAAGACATAAACACTCATTAGCCTCAGCCTACACTGGGTCAGGATCATCAATTTCACTGTCTTCCACCTCCACATCTTGTCCCGCTGGAAAGTGCTCAGCACCAATAACACGCTGGGCCTGTCATCTCCAATGATTACAATGCTTCTGGAATACCTCCTGAAAGACTTGTCTGCGGATCTTCTTGAGGAGGTGTCAATCTTTTCTGAAATACATTTATGTTGGTTTGCTTAGTTTGTTTCTCTTTTAATCATAGATTTGCCTGTAAGAAGATAATGCATCATGACCTGGTGTCGGTCGTCCAAGTTTTTAAACTTTTTAAGGAGCTTGCTGAGGTCTGCAAACACTTCTGCTAAACTCTTCACTGTGGATTTTTTAAAGGTTATTCTGTTTTTTCTTCTCCTGCACTTTCCTTTCTTTTGCCTCTTCTCCAGCAATGCCTTCCTATTCCAGCTCTGACATCTCATTAGTCAGTTCTTTAGGAATCACCTCTAGGAGATTCTCAATATCATCCTTGTCCACACCCAGGTTAATGTTAGTCTATACAATGACACTTTTCTCAGAACCTATCCTTGTTGTTAAGCAACCCATGACTGTATTAACTGTTCCTAGGGAATGTTAAGAAAAATGCTGTTAACTAATCACTCTTTTTCTTCTCCTTTTCCAAATATGCTATGCATGTGAATGGGGTTTTTCTAAAGACAATGGGAAAGTCCATGATACATGATTGGAAAAGTCACTATGATTAGGTATATCACCAGAAGAGCAAGTGCTTCTGTAAGGAACCAAAGTTAAATGCGAGCAACCAAGCCAATGAGTGATTCTGAGCCTCAGGAATGTTTCAGAATATAGGTTTCATTATTTTTAGAATACATGTTTCATTATTAATCAATATAGATTTCATATTTTTTAGATTTCATTATTTCATATTTTTAGGTTTCATTATTTTTAGAATATAGGTTTCATTATTATTCAGTTATGATTAAGCCAAAAGATCAGAAAATGATGATCACTGCAAAAATAATCTGTTACTCACCGTTCCCAAAAGGGGTGGGTGTTACCACAGCAGAGAGAGCCATGTGGGGAGCTGCCTTGTTCTGTCAGGAGGCAGAGAGAGAGATGGGAAAATGGACAAGAGCCTTTAATTTGGCTTCTGCAGAGAGGAACAGCTGAGATATAGTAAACAGGTTTGGGACTGGCTAGTTTGAATCACTTTAGTAAATTATGGGGCATAAGGGTTCTCTCTAGTTGCCTGGTACCTGTCTCTGGGATGATTCAGGCAGGTGGATAATGACCCTGACTCTAAGAGCCTAAAAGAGAAAGTGTTGGAGTCTGTGGGCTCTGGATTGGTTATTTTGCATATGAAAAATTCACTCCCTTAAAGACAAGTCATTTACTATTTCTCGGAATTGATTGGCCTTGGGAGGGGCTGTCTTTCCAAATTCATCAAAGCGCAAGCTGTCAAAACATTAGAAGCCCATGCTTAATATAGGATGAATCCAAGAAATCTATTATCAGGTATTTGCAGTTGCGTCTGTAGTACAGCTTTCACTCAAAAATGGCAGTAGCTAATTTTTCTGACAACGTGTTTAGGTGAGTTTTATTTGTACCTCCAGTCTGCAAATAGTTAAAGAGATACATCAGTGAGGTTAAATAATTTACCCAAGTGAAAGACACTCATTTGATTCAGGTTATACCTGAGTGAGACAAAAGCCCATGTTCTTTCTATGAGCCAAGAATGACTTAAAGTCATTATTCACAGATAGGCCTGTGTGTTTGTAGCACCTGTTCCAGACATCATGTCCTTGAGAAAAAGCACCCAGCCTATTGATCACATGAGGAAAATGGGGACATTTATCAAATATTTATCTTCTCTTTTTGTTGAGAACACTGTAAATCTCATCTTCTAATAATTTAAAAATATACAATAAATTATTAACTGAAATTTTTCTATTAGACTACTGAATACTAGAACTTATTCTTTCTATTTAACTGTATTGTTATCCACATTCTCTTCATCCCCCTTTTCCCTCCCCAGACTTCGGTAACTACTATTCTACTCCCTTCCTCCATGAGGTCCATGTTTTTCACTCTCATATGTAAGTAAGCACATGTGATATTTTTCTTTTTGTGCCTGGCTTATTTCACTTAACACAATGACGTCAACTTCCATGTGTGCTGCAGCAAATGACAATATTTCATTCTTTTTAATGCCTGAATAATATCCCATTGTGTATATATGCGGTATTATCTTTATCCATTCATTTGTTGAGGGACACTTAAGTTGATTCCATAGCTTGACTATAGTGAATCCTGCTGCAATAAACATGGATGTAGACATCTCTTCAATACACTGATTTCTTTATTTATTTTTTTTTGGACATATACCCAGCAGTGGGATTGCTGGATCATATAGTAGTTTCATTTTTAGTTTCTTGAGAAACCTCCATACTATTTTTAATAATGGCTATACTACTTTACATTCCTGCCAACAACATAGGAACGTTTCCCTTTCTGTGCGTTCTTGCCAGTATTTATTTTCTGCCGTTTTGGTAATAGCCATTCTAGCTGGAGTGAGATGATACTTACTGTGGTTTTAATTTGCATTTCCCTGTTGATTAGCAATGTTGAGCATTTTTTCACATCTTTTGGCCATTAGTATGTCTTCTTTTGAGAAATGTCTGTTCAGGTCATTTCCCCATTGTAAAATTGTACTTTCTTTTATATTGAGTTCCTTATATATTTTGGTTATTAATCCTTGTTCGACGCATACTTTGCAAGTATTTTCTCCTATTGTCTAAGTTATCTCTTAACTCTTTTTCATTGTATCCTTTGCTGTGCAGAAGCTTTTTAGCTTGATGTAATTTCATTTGTCTATTTCTGCATCTCTTGCCTGTGCTTTTCAGCACAAAAAAATCTTTGCCAAGGCCAATGTCCCATAGTGTTTTCTCAATATTTTCTTTTATAGTTTCATCATTTCAGTCTTGCATTTAAGTGTTTAGTCCATTTTAATCTGGTTTTTGTATATGGTGAAAGATGAGGTTCTGGTTTCATTCTTTTATATATAGATATCCAATATTCCCAGGAAAATTTATTAAAGAGGTTGTCTTTTCCTCAGTGTATGTTCTTTGCCTCTTTCTCAAACATTAATTGGCTGCTAATATGTAAGTTTATTTATGGGTTCTCTATTCTGTTCTGTTGGTCATCTCTTTTATGACGATAGCATGCTGTTTTGGTTAGTATAGCTTTGGAGTATAATTTGAAATCAGTGCAATATTTTGGCTTTGTTGTTTTTGGCTCAAGATTACTTTGGCTATTCAGGGTCTTTTGTAGTCCCATACACATTTTAGAATTTATTTTAAATTCTGCAAAGAATGTCATTGGTATTTTGATAGGGATTGCATTGAATCTGTAAATTACTTTGGTTACTGTGGAGATTTTAAAATATTACTTTTTAAAATCATGAGCACATCTTTTCACTTTTTGTATGTTCTCTTTAATTTCTTTCATTCATGCTTTATAGCTTTCTTTGTAGAGATCTCTCATTGTCTTCAATTTCTTTCCTTCCTATTTATAATTTTCTTTCCAGAGTTCTCTTATTATTCTGGCTATATTTGTTTCTAGGTGTTTTGTTTTTGTACATATAGTAAATGAGGTTGCTTTCTTAATTACTTCTTTAGATTGATGTTAGCATGCAGAAATGCTACTGACTTTTGTATATTGATTTGGTATTCTACAACTTTGCTGAATCCTATAACATTATTGAATTTGTTTTCCTAATTGACATTTACAGAACCCTACACATAATGGCAAAATACACATTATATAGCATTCCCCATATATATTTTCACCCAAATAAAACATATGCTTTAAATAAATTTAAAGATTAAAATCATTCAGAATGTGTTATCTGATCATACTGGATTTACATAAAATATATTAACAATAAAAAATCTGAGGAAGCAAATTTGAAAATTAGATAACATATTTTTGAAGATAATAGCAGGAAGAAGATATCACAAAAAACCATAAGAAAATATTTTAATTAGATGCTAATGAAAAATTCAATGAAATCTGTGTGAGTTGGCTAACAGGTAAATTTATAACTGAAAAGGTTCATATTAGAAAAGAAAAAAATCTAAAATTAATGACATAAGGTTTCATCTTAAGAAGTCATAAAATAATGTGCAATATAAATGTAAAATGTGCCAAAATGTTAAGCAGAAATTAATGAAATCAGAAATATAGAAAATTATCAAAAAGAAAACCTCATTCTTTGGTAAGATAAACAAAAGCAATAAACCTGTAGGTAGACTAATTATCGAAAAAAGAGCAATAACAACAATACTATTATCAAGACTCAAAGAAGGTTAACAATGCATACCTAGAGACATTAAAAAATAAAAAAAAATTAAAATTTTTATGCCAAATATTTTGAAGACAATGATTCAGACAAATTCTTTGAAGAATGGTACTTACTAAGATCAACACAAGATGTAATAAAAACTGAAAAAACTAATCGTTATGGTATTTTCTATGGCAAATTACATTAACATTCAAGGAATAAATGACATCTATAACACAAGATTCAATAATAAAAAGACACGTGAATTGATTATAAGATGAACGCAGAAAATTGAATAGACATTTTTCTGGGGAAGATACAAATGGCTGATAAGCACATGAAAGGATCCTTTTAATATCATTAGTAATCAGGGAAATACAAATAAAAACCAAAATGGGATGTTACATCATACTCACTAACACAATTATGCCAAAATGACAGATAATAACAAGAGTAAGCAAGATAGAAAATAACATAAGTATGTAGAGAAATGGAAACCTTTGTACACAGCTGGTGGGAATGTAAAATGGGGCAGATGCTTTGGAACATAGCATGGCAGTCCCCTAGGAAGTTCAACAGAGTTACCATATGGCCCAGCAATTCTACGCCTTCGATAAATACCCAAGAGAACAAAAACCATGCCCACACAAACTTGTACACACATTATCATAGCAGAGCTATTTATAATAGCCACAAAGGGGAAATAATGTTTATCAGCTGATGAATGGATAAATGAAAAGTAATATGTCCATACAATGCAGTAATGTTCAGGAATAAAAATAAATATTTATACATGCTAAAACATGACTAGTCTTTGAAAAGGTGATGTTAGGTGAAAGAAACTAGGCAAAAAAGACCCCAGATTACATTATTATATTTAAACAAAAATTTCAGAATAGGCAAATCTACAGAGACAGAGATATTAGTGGTTGCTTAGGGATGGAGAGATGGATGATCGGAAGAAACAGTGAATGACTGATGATGGGTATGAGGTTTCTTTTGGGGATTATGAAATAAAATTGTGTCAAATTCATCATAATGATGGTTGTAGAACTTGAGGAATATATTTTAAAAACCTTGAATAACACATTTTAAATGGGATGATTAATTATGTATGCCAATTTGGTTAGGCATTGTACCCAGATATTTGGTTAAACATGTCTGGATGTTGTTGTGAAGGTACTTTTAGATAAAATGAGCAGTTAAGTAAGTATACTTTGAATAAAATGAATTATCCTTAATCCTTAACGTGAATGGACCTCAAGCAGTCAGTTGAAGGCCTTAAAGAAAACCTGATCTCTCCAGAGGAAGAAGAAATTCTGCCAACAGACTGTCTTTGGACTAGAACAACAGTATCTCCCACAGCTCTTCAATGGATCCTTGCACTGCCAGGCTACCTTGCAGATTTTGACTTTCCAGATTCTACAATTGTGTGAGTCAATTCCTTAAAATTATACACACACACACACACGCATGCACTATAGTTTCTATTTTTCTGGAGGAAAAATAGAAAATGATACAATGATACAATAAAATAAATAATAATACAATAAAGAATAATACAATAAGCAAATTGTATAGTATGTGAATTATATCATAATAATTTTTAAAAGCCCTTAATAAAATAAAAAAGCAAACCATAGAATACAATAAATTATTTGCAATACATATATCTCAACAAATATGTATATTCACATTTATGTAAAACAAACCTCCCTCAACCCAATGATAAGAAAGACAAGCTGATTTAACAAGGGACACACATTTGAACAGATACTTTATAAAAACTAATGTAGAATGAGCAATAAGCACTTGAGGAAAATGCCCAACCTCATTAAGTTACCAGATTAAGAGAAGAAAATCAAAATGAAATATTTCCACACAAATATTAGAATGGCAAAAATTACTCATTAATATGACATTTTTGCAAGAATGTAGAGCAACTTGAACTCTTATAAACTATTAAAAGCAAAGTAAAATGATCCGAGTGATTTGGAAAGTCTTAGTTATCTTCAAAAATTAAAAATGCACCTATTGTATGAGAGCTATTGCAATTCTGTTTTTACCCAAGTAGTGTTTGTATAGGAATGTTCATACCAGCTATATTCTCAATAACCAAACCTACAAATAATCCAAGTGCTCATCATATGAGATGTAGGGCACGGTGGCTCACCCCTGTAATCTCAGCACTTTGGGAAGCTGAGGCGAGTGGATCACAAGGTCAGGAAATCGAGACCATCCTGACTAACATGTCAAAATCCCGTCTTTAATACAAAAATTAGCTGGGCATGTTGGCACATGCCTATAATCTCAGCTACTTGGGAGGCTGAGGCAGGAGAATAGCTTGAAAACCAGGGAGTCAGAGAGAGCAGTGAACTGAGATTGTGCCACTGCACTCCAGCCTGGCAACAGAGCAAGACTCCGTCTCAAAAAAAAAAAAAAATGTATATATATATAGTGTTCTATTACAATTTTAGCAATTCTCTTTATCCTGCTTCTATACGTTAGAACACTGAGAAAATCAGGCCATGTTTACTCTTCTTTACGTCTCTGTACCTGCTCTGCTACATGGGCCCTACTAGGCTCTCAATAAGTACATTCTTAATGAATGAATAAACAAACCGTATAACTTCATATGGTTGTCTGCCTTTACGTATCCAGATAAAGGAAGACGTCAGAATTTAAAACTCATTAGCCAAGCCAAGCCCAATAGTTCACTCCTGTAATCCTATCACTTTGAAATCCCAAGGCAGGCAGATGGCCTGAGTGCAGGAGATTGAGACAAGCCTGGGCAACACAGTGAAATCCTCTCTCTACAAAATAAACCAAAAAAAAAAAAGCTGGGTGTGGTGATGTGTTGCCTGTAGTCCCAGGTACTCAGCAGGCTGAAACAAGAGAATTACTTGAGTCTAGGAGTTTGAGGCTGCAGTGAGCTGTCATTGTGCCACTCCACTCCACTCCATCCAGGGCAATGGAGTGAGACCCTGCCTCAAATAAATTTTAATTTTAAAAACCCATTAACCTATTCTAAATGCATCATAAAAATGGAATAAAACTAGGAGGAAAAAAGGAAGCATTCTGAAGCCTGATTACTTCCTAATCACCAATAATGCATTAGTCTTTCCATATTTTGAGTATGGTACCAATCTTACTTATGCTTTTCAATAATCAGTTTACTCTATCTTTGGTACTAGATATTTTGAGAGGAATATTTGATCTTTCAAAAATTAGGATCATTCTCTAAGTGGTTATTGGAGTGCCACTAATTTCCTCTAACCAAGATCATACACTCTTGTCCAAGAGCATTTTTCATATCTAACTCAGATTTTGTATTTTTATGAATAAATGTTTATATACGGACCACAGGAATTCATGACTTTCTGAAACATGGTTATTTTTTCTCAAAAAAAAAAGTTGAGAAACAGAAACATATTTCTAACCTAAATTCTATCTTGAAATCTTGCATGACATTATTTTTTTGTTTTTTGGTGACTTTCTTAGGATTCAACAGTTTTGATATGCACAAACTGTGTTTCTTTAGTTTGTACCAGGATAGAGTTAAGAATAAGGTAACAGGCATAATAACCAATAGGGTTTTTCTGGCTCTTGTTTCCATGCAAAGATCTAGATAAAGTTTTATTCATTTATATCTCTGAGTATCCTTCAAAGTTTTATTCATTTAGATAGTGTAGTCCCCATCAGGGGCCTCACATGCCCTTGAAAAAATATGCTACTACAAATCTTCCACCTGAAGTTGCCTAAGTGCCTAAGAACCCCCTCTCTCTACAAGGACAATTTTGTGTGCTAGGCTCATAGCTTCCAAGACCCTGTAATGATCTCCTCCTAGCAGCTCATGTCACAGAAAGCATGGCTTGTCCTGACGGGCTCTGCTGCCAATATGTGATATACTGCAATCTTGGAGCCCCTGCAATCCTGGATGTTTGAAAGCAGTCTGGGTCCTGGCCATAGGGATTTTATTTGTGCTAAACTTTGCCGCATGATTGTCAAGTAGGATCTTACTTTATTCTCCAATGTTTTACAAACCATTTAACCTAAGCAAATCTTTTTATTTTTGCTTAAAGCACATCTCTCTTGGGAAGCCAAAGTAGGAGGAACACCTGAGGTTGGGAGTTCGAAACCAGCCTAACCAACTTGGAGAGACCCTATCTCTATTAAAAATACAAACAATTAGCCAGGTGTGGTAGCACATGCCTTCAATCCCAGATACTTGTAAGGCTGAGGCAGGAGAATGACTTGAACCCAGGAGGCAGAGGTTGCAGTGAGCCGAGATCATGCCATTGCATTCCAGCCTGGGCAACGGGAGTGAAACTCCATCCCCTCCCACCAAAAAAAAAAGCACCTCTCTCTTTAGGACCCAGATCTGAGTCCATGAAAGCTGGTCTGGGGGGAACTAACAAGCAAAAACCATGCTCTCTTCAGAATCAACCCTCTTCTCTGAGAATGAGACTTAGTTTGTGAGTCCAACTCCCTCTGCATAAATATGAGTTCTTTCTCGTGATGCAACCTGGGCCCATATACAAGTATGTAATTGTTGAGCTGTCCCTTTGCCAGCCATGACATGTCAGGCATACATGTAGAATGCACCTTAAACTCAAGCTAGCGGTATCCCTGCTTATAATTTAGCAATTTTTCAGGCTGGAAGGACTAGAGCTATTGATTTGATTCTTCCATTCTAGGTAGAAACATTCTAGAAAGGAAGTATCATTCAGTTTTTCTGTGTAAGAACATAGTGTTTACCCCCCAAGGATATAGAATATAAGGAAATAACAGATCTGTTTGTTTCTGTGCCAATCAAATCAAAATCAAAATGGATGGAGAGGGTAGAGGTCCAAATGAAACAATATTGAGAAATCTGTTCTAGGATGTGCCTAAGTAACATCAAGAGTGTAAAGGTCTCCTTCACTCTTCAATTTTTGACATTTAGCAAGTCATTCTAAAGCAGAGGACACACAATTGTGAGCCACAGGCACTAACCCATGGGTCAAGAATTGTCCAGGTGCGTCCCAAATACATTCATTGCATCCAGCACCCCATATTATATAATTCCCTGATCAGATCCACTCTCTGGCTTCTCTCTTGATTCTACAGCCATGAAAACCCACAGTTTTGGGTAAAAAGCATTCCTCTTGTATCATTAACCTCTGCAACCCTCATCTCCATTCCTGTACCCCCATCAATTGAGGAAGGTGACCTATGGGCACTGCTAATTATAATAAGTGCTGATGATGCCGTCCTTGGGATTATCAGAATTTATGACCAAGGTGTTGTTGTTCTGTGGTTAGTAAGCTCCCATTAGAGATTCCTCTAGTGGCCTGTATCATCCGGCTCTGCTGACCTCTCTAGCCACATGTCTCCCATTGGGCTCCTTGAACTCTGTGCTCCCGACATCCTGAGATTCTTTGTGCTTCCCACTGTGTCATGACCTCTTCTATCTTTGTGGTCTCTTCTACCTCTGTCTCTGCCCAGAACCCTTTCCCCTCTTCACCCTTTTGTCGCCTCTCAATCCTCATCGTTCTTCTTTCTAGTCTGAGCTCTGAGGTCTTTTCTTCCCAGAAAGTTTTTCCAGTTTCCTTAGATGAGGTTGCATCCCCATCCCCACCCCTCTTTTTCTCTCATATCACTTATGACTTTTGTGTTTCTCTTCCTGTCTCGCCTGTGAGCTCCTTGAGGAGACAGGAGTGATGTCTCACATCTTTGTATCACCCAAGCTTAGGCAACTGACCAAATTATAGAGGCACAGTAAATGCGTGTTGAATAAACAGATTATGTCTTTATCACTTTATTATTTCTGTAATTTCTGACTGAGTGGGGCACTTGACACTCTCTACCTTTGTGATGCTCTTCATTTTAATAGGTGTTAACAGAAAATGAATTGCTATTGATGCAATTGTTACTTAGAATGTAAGATGGGCCTTTAAGCCCAGCTCTGTGTCAGCAAAATGCAAGGACAGCCAACTGTTGGGAAGAATTTCCAGGAAGTGAACCAATTAGTTTCACATGCTTTGCTTAATATTTTATTTGCATTTCATGCCTCAGGTTTTAAGTGAATCTGTACGGGCATCCCACAATAATTGCTAGCTCACCTATTATTTGTTCAGTGAATGATTTGGTTAAAAGTACAACAAAACTAAAGTCAGAGAGATGATGAGAGGCTTGAAAGAAAAGAAGGAAGGAAAAAAGGAAAGAAAAAAGATGAAAGGGGAAGAAGGAGCAAGAGAGAAGAAAGGGAAAAGAATTCCAGGCAGGTTTAAAGACTGAGCTGACCCTGTCCTCTAAATATAACATGGCAACGTGTACACATTGAAGATGAATTATTTACTCACTGGCTTCGAGGAAATAAGCTAAATTATCTTCCAGTGACTCCTGACTAGCCAACTCCAGAAACAATTCTCTTTTGAGAAAAAGATTTTGTGATAGGAGATACATTAACTGTTTGTTGTTTTTCCCAGTTACAGAGGTCTCAAGCTGTCTTACATCTCATAGAAGAAATTTCAGGTTGAAGTTGATGATTTTATTCAGCTTCTTTGAACATGTCAACATGGAAATTGTCCCTGAACACACAGCTCCACCTGCTCATGGGCTGAAGGAGCTGCTGAGAAACGGATTCTATATGTAAGTATAATATAGATCTGGTGCTCTGGATACGGCATCACTCAGCTGCCTCAAATCACGGGACCAATGGGGAGAAATGTGGTATGGCAGAGTAGAAAATAATTTTCTTAGTTTCGTGATTTATTGGACAACTCTATACAGGCTTCTGTGCAGAACATAAGGCCGAAAGACCAGTAAGTCCAAGAAAACAGGGAGGACCAAAGGTAGAGTTGTATGCCTAGGATTGAGGCACATGATTGGTATTTAATAAGTTGAATTAAGTAACTTTCTACGGTTGTCTTGACTCTGTAAGGGAGAGGCGTTCGCTCTGAAAAAGTCTCACCTGTAGATACACTTCACTCTCTCACCTACCTCTTCTTCAGCCTATTGGATAGCAACTTTATCCGAGGTACTTCTTGATGACCCTGTATTGCCAATGTGGTCATTTCATTGTCACTGATGGACCTGAGTATCTCTCAATAAATCACTTTACTTTGGGGACGACAATCTTGTCATACAAAAATCCTTTAAAAGCCTTGGTGGACTGATCGATGCTGAGCAAACCAAGACGGGAATCCAGGGTAGGCTGTGGGCACTGAGGAAAGTGATGGCCTCATCACAAGAGAGTTATTGCAGGAAGGGGAAAGAAAATCAAAGCAGAAGCCAGAACTGCAATTTCGTTTGTGCAAAATGAATTTTTATTGCTGTGAAAATAACAGGTGATTCTAATGCTCACCTTTTTTCAAAGTAGTAACTTAAGCTCTACAAAGAAAAGGGGACTTAGTCATAAATTAGGTTTACAGAACTTTAAACCACTTTAGGAAGGCCTGAGGGGAAATGAGGATGGAGAGTCACTCTCTGTGAATCCCAAATTGCACAGACACTGCTGCAAGCCAACTCCCAAGACATATGCAGTCCTGGCCTCTCAAGGGTAACCTGGTTTGGGAACTAGGGATTGTCTCCTAAAAATATGCCATTTAAATTACTATTTTTAGAAAGAATAGAAGATATCCTTGAAAAGGGAGATGGGAAGAGAGATGAGAAAATTAATAGAAGATTAGGAACACAAGCTGTGAGACTGAGGCAGCAGAATGCTGTTTGAACTGAATTGAGTAAAAGCAAACAGTAGGAGGTTAATTGTGGAAACTATGTTCCGATAGAGTGGGTGCGGGGAAAGCTGACCTTTAACTTTCTGTTTGTGAAGAAAACTCCTTCAAAAGACTGAGTATTTGACATTAAATTTACCTCTCATCTCACTCAGAAATATCTTTGGCTTCTAATGTGTTCTACCTTCTAATTTGGTGATGGATTCATTTTTTTAGATCTCCACGCTGGCGAGAGCTTCTGCTCGCTGCCTTTGTACCAGGTGTGACCACTGCCAGCTCTGAGCACTTACTCACATACATCCTTCTCTTTCTGTTTCTCTCATATCCAATTCTTCCACAACTTCCCATTAATGCCTGCTTCTTCTATGGTTCCATACCATGATTTCCTATTGTTTTATTATTTAATATTTAGAGTGAGCATGTAATTCATCATTCAAACTAGAAAACTTGAAAGTGAATGAATGCTATTAATTTCTCCAGGTCGGGTACAGTGGCTCACGCCTGTAACCCCAGCACTTTAGAAGGCCGAGGCAGGCGGCTCTCCTGAGGTCAGGAGTTCAAGACCAGCCTGGCCAACATGGTGAAACCCTATCTCTACAAAAATACAAAAATTTGCTGGGCATGATGGCAATTCCTGTAATCACAGTTACTCAGGAGTAATTGCTTGAACCCAGGAGGCAGAGGTTGCAGTGAGCCGAGATGGCGCCACTACACTCCAGCCTTGGTGACAGAGCAAGACTCCTTTAAAAAAAAAAAAAAATTACTCCAAGAAACAGGCATAAGCCATTCCTGTCACTGGGCAAACCTAAATATATGATCAGTCTTTCCATAAAGTATATTTCCTGTGGACATATACGTGGCAACTTATTACTACGATCTTTTGATTTTTCTTTAACCTTTTCAAATAAATTTGACTTGGGCCTTAATCTAAAATGTCATCTCCCACAGAGCAGAGACTCTGTATTATTTCTTCTGTTGTTCCAATCATTGCAGGACACTTTGCTAGCAGGTGCATAGCAGGTATACAGTGAACACACAGTGTGTGAATTTAAAACAAAATAAATGATTCATGACTGATGATCACACAGCAGTTGTCCTAAGTTTTAACTGCTCATTATGATTACCTATGATATTAAAAAAAAAAATCAAACATAATGATGTCTTGGTTACATCTCCAAATATTCTGATTTAATTGGCCATGTGTCTGGCTTGGTCACCAGGGCTTTTAACCATTACCAAGTGATTCTAACGTCCAGCCAACATTACAGAAAAGCCTGAGGGATGCCATTTCTCAAGAAATGTGGCAATGAAAACATGTATTCTGTGAGTATGGAGGCCAGGAAGGAAGAACCCTATAAAATCGCATAATATCAAAAACCATTCATGTCAGAATTGCAGGATTATTAAGCACTCAAACTTTAAAAGTAGATAGATGCAGATTCAAATTGAATAGGATAAAACATGCTGGACAGAATGACAAGGACACAGCAATCCAATTCGCGATCTCTGAAAAGCACCGAAGAGTAGCAAATTGTCCTAGATTTCTTTCAATCATTTCAATTTAAAATATTCTGAGGCCAGGCACGATGGCTCGCACCTGTAATCCCAACACTGTGGGAGGTCGAGGCAGGTGGATCACCCAAGGTCAGGCGTTTGAGACCAGCCTGACCAACGTGTCGAAACCCCATCTCTACCAAAAATACAAATATTAGTCAGACGTAGTCCTGGGCACCTGTAATCCCAGCCACTCAGGAGGCTGAGGCATGAGAATCACTTGAACCCAGGAGGCGGAAGTTGCAGTGAGCCGAGATCACGCCACTACACTCCAGGCTGGGGGATAGAGCAAAAATCTGGCTCAAAACAACAACAAAAAACGAAATTCTGGTTTGTGGTCAGACTTAAATGCAAAATTGCTCTGAAAACATAATCATCAAACCCCTATATCTCTAGTAAATCATCCCTTCCTCCACCCTGTTGTAGGAGTATGACTTTCCTTTAGACATTAAAACAGGGGAGTGTCTATAGATGGCTATTTTATTTGGCTGCTAATTACAAGACTCTAAAGCAAGCAACAGAGGTTAATGTACTTCTGAGATTTCCCACTGACTGCTGGTAAATGTCCATACCTTTGATGTTCAGCTTTCGCGATGTGATCCTTGCTCTTCCCTCCAGTTTTGGCCCCCGGAATCTCTACCCCAGATGTTCGGAATTACAGTCTCGTGTTTCTTCTCACTGGGGCTAATGAGTCCCTTTTAATGTGCCCTGATCATCCTTGACTGCAGCTGATGGAGGCATCGATTTTAAAGTGTCTCCTTATATTGGCATTTTTGGTTTCTATATCTGTTTTTTTCATGGAATATGAGACTTGCAAAGACAAAGACAGGTTTAATGCTCCTCTTTATCTTAGCAAACAGAGAGCAGACCTATAGCAAGTTCTCCAAAGGGATGAATAAGTGAAAGAAGGAATAAATATTGATTTTGCAATGCTACTGATAAAGGCAAACACAAAATTAAATCTCTGACATCTATGAGGAAAATATGTTTGCCTATTGATGAAGCAAAGGAAAAGTTTCTACCCAGAAACTGAAAATGTTGATGCTATTATGTTGTTAGAAATGACTTTGTTTCCTTTGCTTGGGAAGAAAGCAAAAACTTTCAGCAAATGGCTTCTTTACTAGGCAAAAAGCAGCTTATTTGCTGGTCTGCCTGAATAAAGAAGGGAAAATAAGTTTAGTTGGTTGAGGAGCTTAAGGTTTTGCTGTCATAACAGAAGCAGTAGCATTTAATTTCCACTGAGAGAAGACAGGAAGGAGATCATGACTTGAAATTCAGTGGACTCTATCATCTGCTACCTACAGGCTATTGGAAAACTAAAAATGCCTCTGAACTCCTATTTTCTAATCTTTGAACTGGTTATAACAACACATGCCTTCATTTGTCTAAATTGTAAATTAAGTGACTACCTTACTTCAACACATGTGGCAAATAAATCTTCCATTTTCCCTGCTCTTTCCCTAAGTCAGAAGAGAGCAAAGCCAATCTTCAAGAAAACAAAAATGTAAGCAATATATTTTTTTGATTTTTTAATATCTGGTGATATTGCTTAATTGAAATTCCCTGAAAGTAGCTAAGACTATACATAAATAATAGCAAGAGCACACCACATGAAAACATGTTTAAAGCCAGAATTTTACACTAAGAAGATCAATTTAGTATTGTATAAACATAAACATGAGCATAAATACATCAACGAGATGCATGGATCAATCACTTGATTGAATATAGTGTCTTTCTCTACTGAGAAAACAGTTTTATGCTCCTTACTCTCTTGGTTGGTTCGATATTTAACTCTGATCATCTAAGAGAAATCTTTGTGGTGCCTGAAGAAGTGTAATCTGTAGGAGTCCCAGCTTTAACTCCTTAAAGTATATTTAATAAAAATCAGGTGACCCTGCTTGCCTTCAGAACGTAAAAAGGAAAATAAAACTATTCTTATCAAAAAAAAGAAAACAGAAAATAACAAGAGAAAAAGTGACTTGTTAATTGCATAAATTTGCTAAGGACACCATAACGAAGCGCCATGGTTGGAGTGGCTTAAAAACCAGAAATGTGTGTTTTCATACTTCCAGAGGATAGAAATCCAGGGTGAAGGTGTCAGCAGGGTTGAATCCCTCTGAAGGCTGTGAGGGAAGGATTTATTTCAGTCCGTTCTCTCTGGTTTGTAGACAGCTGTCTTTTTCTTGTGTCTTCACCATATCTTGCTTCTGAATGTATTCTGTCCAAATTTTCTCTTTTTATGAGAATGCCAGTCATACTGGACTAGGGCTCACTCTAATGACCTTATTTTAATTTAATTACCTCTCTAAATAAATACCTTCTTCTCAGATTCAGTCAAATTCTCAGGTACTTGGGGTTAGGATTTCCACATAAACTTTTTCAGGGGCACAATTTAGCCCACACACCAGCTTTCTCCTTTTACAAAGTAAAGGATGCCAACAAATGCAGCTGTTACTCATTTTCATCTTACTGTGTATTTTAGTCCACTAAATTTAACCACTTAAATGTAAATTTAAGCAAATGAGCTATTTTAGCTTTAAAAGATAATTTTCATGTCAAAATAAACCTGAAATTGTGAGAAAAGTTTTTATCCTTGCTTAATAGAATACCTAAGTGATAAATATTAAGTGTTTGCTATATGTAGACCACTGTAAAAAATTCCTCTTCAGAAATACCTCCTTTAATCGTGTGCCTCCTGCAACAATGAAAAGTAAGTGAGGTTATTAGGGACCCCTAAATCTGTTAAAAATAGAGTTGTGGGAATGGGGAGCACTAATTCCTCAAGTGCATCACTGAGACTGCTGGTAAGAAGGGCTACTTCTAAGTCCGCTCCTTGATTCCTAGATTGTGTTCAGGCTTTACGGGCCACAGCTTCATAGCATGGTTACCGTTCTGTAAGATTTTTGGATACTTTTGCTTGCTAATGCTCTGGGGGCAAGGAATGATAAACCATACCTAGAATATGTATCAAATCCGGTCAAGATGAATTACGCAATTTCCAGGATGGAAGGAATCCAATAGAATCAATTTGCCACCATGTGAATAGCTTATCTCATTGAGAGATGGTGTCATATCGGACCTCATTATTTCTTTCAGTTGGAGGTGGACATTGGGCAGTGGCAAGGGCTAGACAAGCTTTGGTGAGTGCTGGCCCATGTAGTCGGGCCGTGTGTAGCCGCCATGTCTGCTATTGTAGCTGCTCAATCCTTGCAGCCTTTATGCCTGCATTAGTGTGGTCAACCAGCTGAGTTGTTTTGTTCACTTGATTGTTTAGGAATTTTTCTACTGTGAATGCAATCCAGTGGTTATTACCATGTGACAACAATGACCTTCACACTTCTTGCCCACCCCACAATGTCTAATACAAGTCCCTTTCCTAGAGGTCCTCTGATCCTCCACTTTTTCTCTTACTCGGTCCTTGACTAACTAGTGAAGTCCTTTGGTTCAAGAATTTATACCTCCATATCTAGGGACACATTTTCCCATCAAAAGCAGATTATGAAGTATTGCACTTGAGGGTCTGCCGGTTAGAATAATTTCCCCCCCACTGCCATCTTTCAGGGCCACACTTCCAGGTCTATAGTACATTTGTCATCTATTTTCGGCATGCATGAACATATTGGGCTAATTCACCCATGAATCACATCCAACATTTCATTGCATTTGTTGGCTGGTTACCATAGATATTGGCAGAGAGTAAGGCACGATAGCAAGAATGATAGATGACATGGGTGTCCGGGCAGCCCCATTGATCAGCAAACTTGTGCACTACTCCTGCCTGATCTTGAAGATACTGTTTTTACCTAATAATGTCCAAGCTCATGAATTTCTGGGTCAAAGAGAAGTCAGCTCATGATGAGTGGTTATGGCCATGTAGTCACACAATGTCATGGCTTAGCTCAAGAAACATAGCACATCTACAATACATTCTAGTTCTTTTACTGAGATTGAACATAAAACTCACATGGCATTTTTTCCTATCACAGATAAATGTAGTATCAAGGGCAGTGTGACAGAACCTGTACCACATCCTTTGTATGCCCTAGGATCCACTCAAAACAGGCATCCCTTTTGTGTCACTTGGTAAATAAGTCAAAGTGATTTCATTCAGTGTGAAATATACTGCCTCTAGAACCCAAAGAGGGCTCTCAGGTTGTGCTTCTTTTTTAGCAGTGGGAGATGCAAGGAACAATAAATGATAGTTTATTTTGGAGCAGACATTCTGTCACACTCAGAACACTGGACTCCTAAAAACTCTAGTGTTGTAGGGTTTACCTCCCAACCTGGAGTGCATGTGTCTAACCAAGGCTTCCAATCTAATTTCTACTTATTGATTATCTGCTGTGATTAACATAATGTTATTAATATAGTGGAACAACATGATGTTATGCAGAATCTCTCAGTAGTAGAGATCACGTGAGACTTTATTGTATCAGATGACAAGAGAATAAACATAGCCCTGAAGGATAAATATAAATGTATACTGTTATTTATCCTGTATAAATGCAATGCGTTTCTGGCACTCATCCTTGGTGGGGGTGGAGAAGAGTACATTTGCTAGATCAATAACCTCATACTATGCATTTGAGGATTTTTCAATCTATTTTAGGAAAGATACCTCATTTGCATAGTATCTGCAATAGGATCTGTTGCATATTAGAGTGTGCAATAATTTATTGCCATCTTCCTATGTCCATCTGACTTTGTGGTAGAGTTACTAAATACGGATACAACTGGGATCATCTCCCTTCATCCTTTAGGATTTTAAATATGCCACTAATTTCTGCCCCTTGCCTCAGGATCAGGCCAAGACTAGGATGCATGTGCTTGAAAGTGAATGCTTTCTTAAATGTTGTGTCCTGTGTACTTCCCTGGCTTCATCATAGTCCTGGTTTTATTTAGGATACAATATTGTTTTTAATTTAAAATTTTGGCCTCCCCCACTGTGACAGCCTTTGCCACATATGCCAGCTAATCAGTGGAAGGTCCTGCCAACAACCATGTGTGTACCTGCTGACTCTAAATTTAAGGACCAAGGGAAAGATCACTGGGTGTGTCTATGGACCCGATGTAAGCTGGGCCTGAGCCAGAACTTTACTTATGACCCAGCCCATATACCATACTCTAATACAAGGACCATAATGATGTTTCTGATGTCTGGATTTTAATGTCAAATTGCGTTCATTGTTTAACACTTCTCAAAATTTCTTCATATTCTCCTTTCCCAAGTGAAAAATAGTCCATGTTTGTGATCTTAGGTCTCTAGAACCAAGGGACTGTATTACTTTATTTACTTTTGTAATATTACGTGGTCTTTCCAGCTGAGGCCACAATCTCTTCACCAATCAACATATAATGCTCCTGAAAATTGGCTCCATTCCCTAAACTGAGCAAAGGACTGTGATTTTATTACTAAGGTGATATTCCTTAGTCTCTTATTTTTCATTTCTTTTCATTGTATAGGTTGAACAATGCCCTTATTTCCTACCTATATTTGCTCCTGAAAAATACTATGCTCTGTTAACTCTGCACAGCTCTCTGTGAGGTAGCCTGCTCTGGCTGACATTCTGATGTTCATCATGATCTTTATGTCCACCTTACTGATGTTTTAGCACTGCAACCTGGCTCCTGTAATTTTGGTATCCTATCATTTCATTGCTATTAGGCAGCCGGGTTCCATAACAACACCTCATTTCATTAGCCCTGACAGTCATTATGAGTTTCTCAGTGATTCTGGGCTTCTCTCTCTAGCACATTCCTATTTCTTTGGAACAACGTCCAATGGCCATTTCACAGAACAAATCCAACTGGCCTGTCATAGTATATACACTCTCATATTTCCAATTCTCTGAGCCTTTTAATCCTTTCTTCCAACACCTACTTCAGCAGGTCTGGCATTTTCACCTCAGTTATTTTTAGCCATCTCCCTGTCAAAGCTTTGAAGAACTATTCTACCTGCACACTTGCACCAAGAGTCTTTTTTGGGTGTTAAATCCTGTATTTTGGGACTGTGCTCATATATCAGTAACATATTCTTGGCTATCTTTGTGCTCCTCTCCCTAGGTGAGGAATCTTCAGGATCCAGTCTCACATACTCTTCTGTCTACTGCCAGTGTAATCTGGCTGGGCTTAGTAGCTCCTACAGCTCTGTGGAGCTAATGAAGGCTTTCCTGACTAGTTTATGTTGTGGCTTAATCCTATCTGTTATCTTGTGGCCAGTAGGGATGGCGAGGGTAGAGTCTTAAAGGAGATTTACATTGCCTTGCAAGTCAGAGACCTCTTATTTTTCTTCAAACCATGGGAACGCTAGTTTCTGAAAGGTTCCACTTCTGCAGGCCCCGTTTAGGGATTTGTAGGGATTCAAAATTTAAGAATTTATCTATCCAGATAACCCTATCCCAATTCTCAGGGTCTTACCACTCCTTAATTTGTGAGTTTATCTACCCAAAATATCTGATCTTTATTCTTAAGGTCTTGCTACTCCTTTGTAGTCAGAGCTCTGCCTGACAGAGGAGACATAAGATTTTTGAGAATCCAACCTTCTCTGGACTTCTGTTTCCCATGTAACTGTGTATTGCACTTGATCCTCGGAGATTTTTCCATCCTCTGATTGCAAAACCAATCACCCTTATCTTTAAACTGGTGATTAATAGCCCCTAGCATTCCATTCATTGTCTTTCTTCAATACATTGATGAACTCTGCACATAGCCATCCAATTTCTATTGTCCCATAATGACTGCTTTCTTGTACCTCTCAAATACCGGGGCTATTGAACTGTTGGTGCTCTTCCTTTCACAGTTATCCCATCCCATTTCACTACTGGTCAAAGTTAAACACACGTACTGCAAAGGGGCTAGCAGTACTCCATCTTTCATCAACGATGGAGTTTTTACCACCAGCCAGTGGATGATCGTCCTCCAAAATATCATTTTAGAATGTTCAGTTTGACCACTTACATCTCTAAGTGTTAAGTCAGGTTTCCTGGAAAATAGACTCTGAGATACAGATGGGAATGCTGGGGTTTTATTTGGAAGTAAGGGATGTAGGAACAGAAACGGGTGAAAGGTGAACTATAATCCAGTCATAATAGAGGCTTCAGCTAATCAAATAGAGTGCTATAAATTTGAGATGCCCCTTCAAAGATATCCCTAATTAAGGCAAGAGCCATACCTTTGTATCTTTACATTGATTTGTCCTTAGAGGTGAGAGGGAGGTGCCATGGAGAGAAGATGGGCAAAGCAACTCTCTTTGGGCAAGGATAGTTTCTTGGGAGAAATTCTGCTGATATCCACCAGCAGCAATATTCCCTGCAGTTGGGTTAGTGGATTCCTTAGTCCTAAAGGGGCGATCTCCGGGACACACCACCAATGTATGGTACTAATTACCTTACAGTTTCTCTCCCTGCTTCTCAGGAAATTTCATGTTTAGTTGAGAATAGCAAGAAGGTGTAACAGAGAAAAAGAGGCAAAATGTGGTTAATATTAAAATAGTTTAACTGTTTTCAGAATAGTGATTGTTCTGCATATTTTAATGTTCAAGGGAAAGATAGAATGTGGTACAGTGCACTGAGTTTTTGAATTCTAGAAACCTAGGTTTAATCCCTTCTAGCTACTTTGGGCAAGTAACTTTGTATCTATGTCTCACTTTTGTCCTCTATGTAAAATTGTATTCGTACCTCTCTTGAAGAATTGGGAAATTTGCCTGTATCTTAAAACCTCTGTTTCAAAGTTTCCTGCTATGCTGGTAGGAGAAACTTAATAAATTGGATTCCTTTCCTGCTTCTACCACCAAGCAGCTAATCAACTAGCAGTAGGGATGGGTTTGGATAGAGCCATCTACTCCCTCTAAACAAAATACTCAGAGAGATATGTAGATGGCTGGCCTTGACTATGTGTTATGTACCTTTTCTGATTGTAAAATAGGTTTTTGTCTATATGAAGTCTGGGAAGTCTCACTCCACAATTTCAGATTCATTACTTGTATGTTCAATGAATCACCTGTGCCCACCCAAAAGTAGGGGACAATCTGGACGCAGAAAAAAAAATATTGATGTGTGTGCACTTTTTCACATGTTAAATACTCTCAGTAAAAGTCCGTACAACTTTAATAATCAAGAAAAATGCAGATATGTATTACAATTTCAGAACCACCAATGACTGGAGTTAATCATAGGGATCAATGCATGCTAAAGAGGACTGACCCGATGTTGGATCTCTACCAGATGTTCAGGGAAAAACAACTGTTTTCTGAACAGGTCACGCCTGTTTTATTAGCAAAAATAGGAGCCTTTAGGTGATCACACAGAAATTAAACAGTTAAGGATAAGTGACCTAAGAGGACTTAACCATTTAATCCTAACTAAAGACCAAAGGGAATGCAGTCTAAAAACATGATTACAAGCAGAATTGTGGGTTAATGACCTTGTACTTTTTAATTTAATGGAGCACACGTAGTCCGGGGCTGGAAGTAAGGAATTATAGGAAATAAATACATATACTGGAATTTTATGAATAAATTATTGTAGCACTAATCACAATTAAATTGCCTTATTTTAATATGATTTAGTAATTAAGCCACAAGTGGCTTGCTGCCTGGTTTTTGCCTGAACAGGAACCAAGTGAAAGTATTTGACTCAGCTAAAATATTTGTGAATATATTTTCAAACTTTTAATTTTCAGTAAGTGGACATTGATAGGAATATTAACAATATGCAAAAGAATTACTTTGTTCTTTTTGTTTTTCCCTTTTAGGATATGCATCTGTATAGGAAAAGCATCACAATAATAAGCTGGGTAAGCCTCGGCTCTCTTGCATTCAAGAAACACCGTCATTGCTGACTTAGTTCTCTCCCCAAGAGGAAAATTGTTTCCAAATCATTCAGTTTCACCTGCCATCTATTCCACAATACTAAATTAGGGCAGCTCTGGTCAGAAATGAAATAACAACTGTCCCTTTGATCTAGATATGCGTAAACCTCTCTTGGTTTCAACCAGCTCAGTTGCCTTCCTTCTGTGTACGCACAGGAGGCTGTGAGCTAGATCACAGCTAGATCAAGGGGACAGTTGTGATTTCATCTGTGTAGCACTGTTCTTACCACAGTCCAGTCACCTGCACATGATTCTGCTGCTGGTCCAGATCACATTCATCTTGTATCCCCGGATGCTGTAATGCATTAGGTGCTCAATAAATATTAATCCATTGAAGGAAAGGAAGAAGAAAGAAAAGAAGGAAGGAAGGAAAGATTAAATGGGATTTAATGTATAGTTAGGTAAAATAGCTGCTTGTCTATTTGTATTGATATTCATTAAAAAAATTCTTAGCTTTTGCCTTGAGCAGATATCTATAAGAAATAAAAAAGAGATAGAAACCTATACACAATTACAGTAGCAAGGAGCAGGGAAACAGACAACATTAAAAAATTGTCTATTCTCATAAAACTTAGAGCTTATAAAACTTATATACACAAAACAAGCAAATGAACAGACAATAACAACAAAAGAACAGTACAATAACAAAATTACTTGTCAGGCACTGCAGTGGTAAACATTAATTTTTTTTTTCTCTCTGTAAGCCTATGCAATAGATGCTGTTGTCATTATCATTTTAGAGATAACGAAACAGGTAAAAAGAACTTAAGAAACTTCTTTAAGGCCTCTCACAATATAAGAGATGGAGCCCATTATTTATTTATTTATTTATTTTTTGAGACGGAGTCTTGCTCTGTTGCCAGGCTGGAGTTCAGTGGCACAATCTCGGCTCACTGCAACCTCCGCCTTCTGGGTTCAAGCAATTCTTCCACCTCAGCCTCCCGAGTAGCTGGGACCACAGGCACTTGCCACCATGCCTGGCTATTTTTTGTATTTTTAGTAGAGATAGGGTTTCACCATGTTGTCCAGGATGGTCTGGATCTCTTGATCTCGTGATCCACCAGCCTCGGCCTCCCAAAGTGCTGGGATTACAGGCGTGGAGCCCATTTTTTAACCAAGACAGCCTGGTTTCAGAACCCATGCACCAACTGCTTCATAATATAATTGTCAAAATCATAAATATTGTATGTTCAAAGAAGGAAGAGGTCATTGAATATTAATAACTGTGGTGACCAGAGAAAGTTTCACAAAAATGTCAAGAACTGTAAAGAGTCTGAAATTTTACCCTGTTGGCAAGCTATCAAGTAACTAGTCAGAGTTTAATTTAGGATACCAGGATAAGATAGGAAACTTCTGGGTCAAAGATGATGGACAATTTATTTCTCATAGCAATTGCAGATGCCAGAACACTAGCATTTACACTGGTTACTCGATCCCCGACATTCTCAGGTCTATACTTCAGCAGAAGATCCCTAAGGTTAGATAATGAAATTTTTAAACAGAGCACTGTAGGAAAATTGACCCTCTTGTGTCAGAGACAGACAGTATTCTCATAGTCCAAGGGTGTAGGTAAACTACTGTTTGCCGTTTCTTTCAAAACTGTTCATTATACAAGCATCCCTGAAATTTGAAAATATTGATATAATCTGATATAATTCCAAAGATTCTTTATAGATAAACATACTGAAATTTGATAAAAACCATTGTCAAAGAGCAATGAAAGGAAGTTACTGTAAACATTGTATAAATTATTTATAAAAATAATTATGCAATTACTAGTCATTTAAATCCAGTAATTCTAGTATGGGAATAAATACTAAGGAATTGATTCTGAACTTCAGAAAGCCTTTGTACATAAAGGCATTCAGTGAAGTCTGTAGTAAAACTGAAAGTGATAAAGTATTTATTTGTAGCTCCATTGGAGTATCATTATTGTATTTTACCTGTCTAAATAACGTTTGGAAATGTTTACAAGTTTTATTTAAGTATAAAATTCTGTTTCTCCAACTTGTTCTTAAATATGTCAACATATAAGAAATATAGTATTTTATTTTTTCTTCTTACATTCATATCATATTTTCTTAATTTTCTGCAGTGGTATATATTAGTTGCAGGGTTAAAAATAATAACAAGAAATTCCAAAGACTTTCACTTTAAACACACATTTAGCACACACTTCTTGGCATTGTGCCAGATATTTCAAGGTATTAAAGGGAAAACATGACATACCACTTGAGGTTAAGTAATTCACAATTTAGTAAATACAAACAAAGATAAACTACTACTAAGAGTAGAATGATACAAATTTTCAAATAAGTTGAAAGTACCATGATTTGGCAGACAAGTGTAAGGAGCTGATTGTTCAAGGGAAAAGCAGATGCTTCATGCAGGAGACATTTATTTGTCCTGGGCCTTAAAGAGCTTCTTCTGCCTGCAATGTCCTGGGGTAGGGTCATCCGGGAGCTCTGAGGGTCTCCAATCTTGATATAATAAACGAAGGGAGTGCCAGTTCAAAGTAAGGTTTAATGAAATAAAAAATTATCTACCTACTTGGAGAACAAACATAATTATTTATGCTAGGATACAGAAAAAGAGAGAGGAATTGCAAGGAGACTAGGCCCAGGGAGGGAGAGTTGGCAGAGGAAAAACAGGTTATGATTTGTAGACAAAGATGGCAGTTCACATTGTCCCCCGGGGGAAAAATCAGTATGAGTATCAAATAGAATAGCTATTTCTTTAACCAGAGTGAAGGGGTGGAATTAGATACATCAAAGACAACATCCAATTTTGGGGATGGGAGTAATTTTCCATAATGAGTGAATTTGGAGGAGAATAGAGGAGGGGCAGATAAAACGTTTTAGAGATTCTGAGATGTTCAACAAAAAACGGCCTGCTATCCTACTGGATCTGAATGAATTGAGGATAGACTCATACATTGGTTTTCTTGGCTAAGTGTCCACTTAGAGTATAACATTTGGTTTTTCCCCAGGTCTGCCAAATAGTCTTCCTAACGAGAGTTGAGAAAGAGTTAGATACAATGTGCCTCTGTCTTTTCTTGCTTAGCGATACACTAAATTTGGGAATGGTAGGAAGATGTGGGTTCTAATTTGGAGTCACAGGCCTTGGTATTTGCCCATTTTCCCCTTTGAAGAAGTTTCATAAGGAATATTTTCTTCATGTTCTGGTATTTAAATTGTCTGTGTCTGATTGCTTTAAGCAACTGTGACTCCAGGGACCAAGAACAGAAACACTTGAGCATTCATCTCGTTTTATCATAGTAAAATCCCCATTCAGAGGAAATGAGTTGTCCCCAGGTGAAAGTTGGAATCAATAGCCATTCTGTGCACCACCATTTTAGTGAACAAGATATTTTATTAAATTAGGGTAGTGGATGATGGAGATGTCCTTGGATCTTATCAATAATGAATAAGCTGTTGTTTAAAGAAAACAATATGGGCCCTCTCTTGGCAGATCTCAGGCTATGTCTCTGTAGGGACAGACTTTCTGAGTAATCTGATGATCAGATTTGGCTTTGCTGTTCCAGGCGCCAATCTAATGAAATTACAATCTTCTGTGCTCAGCCTGACTCACTGAGGAGGACAGCTCCCTTCAAAGAAGGCCTTCAGGTGACCTGCAGGAAGCCCTTGGGGAAAAATGGAGCTAAAGAAGACAAGGCTTATACAGAGCTGAGTAAAATATGGCAGTAACCTACGAGTTCTGGATAGATAAAGTTTTTTAACTGCTATATGTGAACATTATTATTACTAATTACAAATATTAATAACAGTGATTTCAATGTTTTCATTGTATTAACCATGATTTAATGCATATTCCCTGAATGCCAGATGCAGTGCACAGTAACATATTTTATTTATCCTGCAGCAACCTCATGAGAAAGATGCTGTTACCACCATCATTTGTTTGGATGAGAAAATTGAAGCTCGGGAAATTAGGAACTATGCAAGGCACTATGATGAGGAATTGGTGGAACCAGCATTGAAGTCCAGGTTTGTTTTATGCTGAAGCTTATAATCCTAATATTATACAAAAGCCTGTTAGTTCCTTCATTTACCATCCCTTATTAATTAGTCATACTGGAACCTGAGCCAGGTAAACTCATTTCTTTCCAAAAAGGAGTACCCTATCCTATGACAGAAAGGAAAAAATCAGCAGCTGGTTATTGGTAAGATTTGGTAGAAGATCAGAATTTCACTGGTCTAACAATCTGTTTTCTACTCTACCTGTTTTCTATAGGCCTGAGATTCCTGTGAGTTGCCACAAAACGACTGTGTTCAATTTTCACCTTGTAATGTTTAAGAGGATACAGGGGCAGTGACAGAAGAAGACAACTCTTCACCATCAACAGAGCTAAACTGCTTCTTAGGAATATTTCCTGACATCACATAGTATCTGACAAATTTGAAACAAGACAAAACATTAAGGAGAAAAGAAGAGTGAAAAAAAATCCTCTATTAAATAAAATGTAAATGTGAGAAGGGTAAATTTGTTGCTTCTTTAATTTCCCAGAAAGCCAAGACATTGCTCAGTTGGTTAAGGGGAAATCTCCTCTCCTGTTACTCTTAAGGTTGGGACATACTATTTATATAATATACAAATTTCTATCTAATAAAAGCAATAAAAACAGTAAAGTCTGTTGAGCATTTTGACATATATTATCCTGTTTTGCTCTTACAAAAACATGTGAGAGGGTATTTTCATCTTCATTTTCAGCATGAGGACATTAAGGCTAAAACAGCAAATGTTTTCACCTAATGTCATACAATTCAACATTAGCAGAGCCAGCTCCAGATTAGATCTTCGGTTACAAATATTCTTTACATTGTATGTTCTTTATGGAAACTGAGAAAGATAGAAAGAAGTCAATCATGAAGGTAAGATAGAAAAAGATATTAACTTTGACTCTTTTTTGCTGGGACCTTTTTCCTGCTTATATCCAGCTCTTGGGATTTGAAATAAAAAAGATTATGTGTACCTAATTGTGGCCATTTCAAAACATGGACACCCATTCCTCAATATCCCTTTCATTAAGAGGTGAGATCTATACTGTGAACTACGGATGTATTTATATAAGCTTTTACCAATTGAGTATGGCAGAGGGGCATTGTGTGACTTTCATGTGTAGACCACATAAAACATACAATGACTTCCTTATTCACTGACAGTGTCACGCTTAGGGCCATGAGCCACCACATAAAGTCTGTCTATTCTGATGCTTCCATGCTGAAAAGGTCATAGGTAGGGTCTCCTGACCACAGTTGTGCTGAACCCAACCTTCCAGCCATCCTCAGCAAGGTGTCAGGCCTATGAATAAAACCATTACGGACTCTCTAGACCACTGTGTCTGCCAGCTGTATACCAGAGGTGACTTTTGTCAATGCAACATGGAACAAAAGAATCTCTCAGCCAATGTCTGTCTAAATTCTTTTTTTGTTATTTTCTTTTTTGGATATGGAGTCTTGCTCTGTTGTACAGGATGGAGTGCAGTGGCATGATCTCAGCTCACTGCAACCTCCACCTCTCAGGTTTAAGCAATTCTGCCTCAGCCTCCTGAGTAGCTAAAACCACAGGCACACACCACCATGCTTGGCTAATTTTTTTGTATTTTAGTAGAGACAAGATGAAGTTTCACCATGTTGCCAAGGCTGGTCTCGAACTCCTGAGCTCAGACAATCCGCCCACCTCGGCCTCCCAAAGTGCTAGAATGACAGGCGTGAGCCACTGTGCCCAGCTGCCTGTCTAAATTCTTGATCCACTAAGGTGTGAGGTCTAATAAAGTGGTTGTCATTTTACACTACTAAAATTTCAAGTAGCAGTGATAGGTAACTGGAACAGTGTACACCTGTGTGTTTGTGCTGGGATACAGGGATACAGGCAATTCTAATGGCCTTGCCCCAGACATACAAATTAGCTAACAGGGTGCTAAGGGCAGATTATCATCTTGATTTTAGAATGTGGCTCAGAGCCATCCTTGGTTTCTTTTTCTCATCCATCTTAGCTGCCTGAGGACATAGTGGCCTGAGTGGTTTTCAGATCACCTCATTGAGAAGGCTTGGGTCTTGGTAGAGATAAAGAAGTATACCTTTCTTACTATTAGAATTTTAAAAGTTTTTATTTTTATTTCTTTTTCAATTACCCAGCAGTCAGAAAAAGCATGTTATTAAATTCTGCCTTCAATTGAGATGGCTTAACAGGACAGATTTTTATTTTATTTTTTTCAGTGAAAATGACAGATGCCATGTTTTTCACTACATAGTGTTCCATTTAAAAAGGAGAGGAATTTAGAGATTTTTGGCAGGGCCAGATAATAATTACTATTATTATTATTGATAATGCCAAATTATCATTATCATCATCATCAGCAGCAGCATCAAATGTCCCAAATAAATTAATCATCAGAAGAAAACAATAAGCCATATAATCACATTTCCTGCTTGTAACAGTGATAATTGCTCCGGAATAAAATCTAGGCTTTGATGATGGCCAATCATTGCTAGTTAGTCTAAATTTCAGAGAAACAACTCTAAATCTCCTTATACTAGGCAAACCAGCTTGAAGCTGAGTAGAAAACACACACACACACACACACTCTCTCTCTCTCTCTCTCTTCTCTCTCTCTCTCTCCATAGTGGCAGCTTTTCTTTGATGGTGATGAAAGCTGACATATGGCATAGGTCCCATGAGACAAATATTTGAAAACTCGATCTGTGCCTTTAAATTGCCTCTGCACATAAGAAACTTAAACCTATGTAGGGAGACCACTCTTAGACAAATGTCTTAGGCTCGCTCATACTCCTATCACAGAATATCTGAGACTGGGTAATTTATAAAGAACAGAGGTTTGCTTGGCCTCTGATTCTAGTGGCTGGAAGGTTTAAGATTGTACAGCCTAGTGAGGGCTGTGAGAATCTAGTGAGGGCCTCAGGCTGCTTCAGTTCATGGCGGAAAGTGAAAGTGGAGTTGCTGTGTGCAAAGAGATCACATGGCAGGAGAGGAACCAAGAGAGGACAAACCAAGAATGCCAGATTCTTTTTGTTTTTGTTTCTGTTTTTTGAGATGGAGTTTCACTCTTGTCGCCCAGGTTGGAGTGCAATGGCACAATCTTTGCTCACTTCAGCCCCTGCCTCCCGGATGCAAGCAATTGTCCTGCCTCAGCCTCCCAAGTAACTGGGATTACAGGCACCATCACCACACCTGGCTAATTTTTGTATTTTTAGTAGAGACAAGGTTTCATCATGTTGGCCAGGCTGGTCTCGAACTCCTGACCTCAGTCCTCCTGCCTCTGCCTCCCAAAGTGCTGGGATTACAGACATGAACCACCACACCTGGCCTCAGATTCCTTTTTCACAATTCATTCTCTTGCAAATGAATACATTTCTCTAGAAGAAGAACTTACCCCTTGGGAGAAAGGGCTTCATCTATTCATAGAAAATCTACCCTCATGACCCAGATACCTCTTACTAGGTCCCCCACCTCTCAACTCTGCTACATTGGGGGTCAAATTTCAAGGTGAGCTTTGTTCAGGACAAACCACATCCAAACATGTGAGAAGTGGGGAATCAGACTCATGATTTCTTATATACTGGAAATGCAATCAGTTTTAGGTGCTTTGTCTTGGTCTACAGCACAGCCCAATATAGTGTGGGTCATAAGAAAATAGGTTTCATATTCTAGCTTTAATTCCCATCTTGGCCCCCTCATTTCTGAGTTATCTTAGATATATTTTATCTCTCTAAAACTTCATATTACTCTCTGTAAAATGAGGACAATGATATGAGCTGCCATATGGCATCTTTTTAGAAAAGTAAAAGGGTTTAATGCAGGAGAAGAACTAACCGCAGTGCCTGACTTAAGTAAATGTTTCATATATGTCAGGCAAACAAAGATAAAATGGCAAGGCTGGATATGATCAGGTGGAGCACAGGAATTCCTGTGAGAAGCTACAGTTTAGGGTTATGCCAGGCCAGAGCAAAAGAGGCCGTCTGGAATTTGATTGCTAATCTACACGGGCTACTCAAGAGGAGGAAACAGGCTAGAGGCATCTGCAGCAGAGGGGACCAGATGACAAGGAAGGTTTTAAGCAGATGGTGGGATGTAGAGCCTGGAATCATTTCAGACATGACATGTAATTTGGCTAAGGGCACTTCAGGTCCTCTGGCAATTGATCCTAGTAAGGCTAGAGTTTTTTTAGGGGTAGCAGTGGAAGGGGCATCAAAAACTAAAGATAGTCAGATTTATTTTTCAAAAATTTAATAGAAATCTCCATCTTTAACCTATGACTCATTTCTTCTTTTGTTTTTATTTTATCTTGTTTATTTTTAGAGACAGGGTCTTGCTCTGTCACCTGGGCTAGAGTGCAGTGGTGCAATCAAAACTCACTAAAGCCTCAAACTCTTGGGCTCAAGCGATCCTCCTGCCTAAGCCTCTTGAGTAGCTGGGACTACAGGCACCCACCACCATGCTTAGCTAATGTTTTTGGGTTTTGCAGAGATGGGATCTTGCTTCGCTACCCAGACTGGTCTCAAACTCCTGGCTTCAAGCATTCTTCTTGCCTTGGCCTCCCAAGGTGCTTAGATTATAGGCATGACCTTTTATTTGTTTCTCTTCAGGCTTCATCCTTGAAATAGGACTTGCCTATTATGGCCTTTGTCATGGATTGGATCTATTAAGAGATGCTTTCTTAGTGTAATATGAGCCAGAGAGTCTGGAAGGTGCATTAACTTTATTTCAGGAAACTACCAATCTATGCCCATTAATGTCGGCTCCCAATTCTCATAACCTTAGAGTGCATGTCCATATGCCCCAATCCCACCTCTTCTTCCAACAAACCTATGAAGAAATTGGCTCTAGCTAAATATAATTGAAGAAAATACCTGAGTGGAATGTCTTGCTTGGAAAGATGACTAAGTCGTTGGGACCCCTGAAGTTGAGAATTTGAAGAAGGAGCCTTGGCGGGAAAATCTTAAGTAGATGTACGAGGTCCTCTAATGTCAAGATTGAGGCTCACAGTATCAGACCATATGCACACAGAGTTACAAAGAATTAGAGTCCCAGAGGAAGCATGTGAAGGAAATGGAAGGAAGCAGGTGAGGAGAGAGATCCAGAAAAGCCATGCGCAAAACAGATGAAGCTTAGAGGAGTTCACGTCTTGCACTTCCTGGGGTGTGGCATTCAACCTTCCTTGTGTTCTTGCCAACCACCCTCTTCAGTTGAGCTAGTTTTTCTTCCTGGCCACAAAATAAGTTCTGATGACAAAAAGAAGCCTTGTTTTCCCATTGAACACATAGTTTGAGGTGCAAACATGCCATTTTTTTTTCCAAGAAGGGTCAGTGCACAGTGATTGATGCTCTGAGAATGATTTAGGGAAATCATATGCAATGACATTCTACAACAGGCTGAGAAGCCATAAAGAAGCCACCTTGTTTCCACTTCATCTAAAAGATGACACAGCACCTCTTCTTGGGAAACCTTTCCTGAGGTAGAGCGGAGGCCTTCTGACTCAGAAGAAACAAGCATAGTAGAAGTGAGTTTGGTAGGTTAGGAAATGCAACATGCCCAAGCATTGGCCGGGTGGTGCTGGGTTCCACTTCTCTCAGCAGCAGTTCTCATATCTATAGGGTGCATAGATCAATCAACGCTTTGTATGGGTTTTGTACATATTAAATATAATATAGTCTACAGAGCTTCTAGCCTGTTCATGGCAGCTGGGAGCTGACCTGCTGTTTCCTTATAGGGTGGTTTTGTGTAAATTAGAAAAAAGATATCTTCCTTTGAGTGGCTACGTTGGCAACTGGAACATGGGCTGAATTCTAGCCTTTCTATTTCCTCTCTGCTGGGTGACCTTGTTTGAGGCACACCCAGCATCAGAACACATGGAGGCACTGAAACGTTGACACTTACTAACCCACCATGATTATGATGTTGCAAATCAGTATATCCACATTCATTTCCTTTGGCAAAACAGCAAGGATACATACGTGAAACTTGCAACAAGTATTATTTTCCACTGTAGAGACTGTTTCACAAAGAAGAAATGGTAAGGATGAAAGCAAAAGAGACATCAAGTTTTTCAGTTGGATGTAAAAATCAATGCAATTCACAGTGTTTTCAATATCATCAATTACATCTCTGGTCATAATCGAAAGTAGTTTGCACTTTCCTATTACATATTATTATATTAACCTGATGCTTAGCTACTTGTCATCCTTAGGACTGAAATAGAAGCAGATTAAAATTATAGTAAAATACACCCTGTGTTCCTGAAGTTTGACTACAGCTGGGACATAGTTGATCAATCCATAATGCACAGTACGTAATTCAAATTAACATTGAAGGAAACAAATGACTTGCCTAATTTCATGTACATGGAGAGTTAAGGTTTCTGATAGATTTATGAGTCAACATGCTGATACTTTTCATTCACTGACTTTTTTTTTTTTTACTCACTTTCCACTGAGGACAGGAAGATCAGTTAATCTTCAAGCCCTTTGGCTGATATTTCCCTGGGTCTCCATTGACTTTAAATCTATCAGAGAGGAATTTGTTCAATCTGACTTGATGCTCCAAATGGTAGCAGTCTGAGGCCCTCGGTTGAAGCAGCTCTAAAAGTGACACAAACCTATCCCAGTGGCATTTGCAGTTCTGACAACAATGTACATTAGAGATTGAATGAAGACATTGTTTGAGATTTCCCTGTTATAGGTGGACAGGCATTTGACATACAACTCTGGATCACTGAGGACATTGCTTAACCACACAGTGTCTTCTTCTGACTTTTTAGGGGGTAGGGTTGATGGGAACATGAACTCAGAATCACATGATTCTCTCACCTCCAGAATAAGGTGGGGACAGTAATAGAGTAAGAGAAGCTCTCAAGTAAATGCTGAGAATTTAGAAATATCCTTCGGAGGAAAGGCACTGACAACATATTTGTTCACAGAGTTGGTGAATGGCAGCTCTGTGTGTTGACACATGCTAGAGTGGAGAGGTTCAGGAAGGCTTCAATCCAAACCCTGTCCTTGAATGATAAAGGCTATAAGAAAGCCAAGAATGGCAACGCTTCTACAAACTGAGTTCTCTAGGATTTATTTCCATCTGTCTGCCTCATAAAGCAGTGTGTCAGTACTCAACTCTGAACAAGGAAAAGAGTGAAGCATTTTCCATGGGGTAAGTCTGAAAGTGCTCAGCACACAGATACTCAGAAAAGAGGTCTTCCCTCCTTCTTAACAAAGGACATCCTGATCCTCTCCTGCTAGCACTGAAGAAGGGAAGAGTTAACTCTGCCCAAAGAGAAGCTGCAAGTATAGATTCCCTGAGTCTGTGACAGAAACCTGCACCCTCAGAAGCAGCTAGTGTTCAGGAATCCCTTGCATCCTCTGTCACCCACAGCCGCCAGATTAACACCCATATCGATTGGAGGGAAATGTCATCCTGGCAGTGAGGAGGACCCTAGCTAATTCTCTATCAGAGCCACCTTTACCTGCAAGCAGCATGGGTGTTTCTTTGGGCTGACCATCACATGTGTCCTTCACCCAGGTAGATTTCAGCACTAAGTGTAGTATATAGGATAAAAAACAAACAGACCAGATTTGGAGATATTGTGGAAAGAGCTTAGCATCATGTCTGAAACTTAGTAATCCTACTTAAAGAAGAAGATTCTGCTTTTACTTAAAACTCTACCAGTAGAGACGCATTTCTTTAAGTTAAACACACCCCCACCCACTGCACTTACATGCACAGTCATATTAATGTCAATTTCCCTGATAAATGTACTCATTAAATTACCAGCATCAAATGTAAGTCTGTATCACAGATCACCTTCCTAGGTAGTTTTTCCGGGGAAAAGACAACAGCCGGTCATAAGAAGGTAGAGGAAGGAGCAAACAAGTAAGAAGTTCCAATGTCCCAAATCTCAGTGAAATTTGTATTATTTAGAGAAAAACAGGAGTCCACTTGGTAAATATCACTTTGCTATCACAAATATATCATTAACCAACAATAACTTTAAAGACCACTTAAATCCTGTTAGAATAGGGAGTAGAAAGTCTTAAATTATAAAACGAAGAAAACTCAGACTTCTGTCCTGAACAGGAAAATCACAATGCTGAAAAAGTGGTAATTGTTCTTATAAAGAAAAAAAAAATGAGATAGAAAAATAAATGGGAAAGCAGAGAGGAATCTAATGCCAAGGTCAATTCTTTGGCTTCTAATGCTGAGCATGAGAACAATCTAAGTGCACAAAACAGACCACAGATAATACTAAACTATTATTACCTGTTTTTGAAAAGCAGCATGAAATTTTCCTACTCCTTGACTGTGAGATTCAAGTGATTTGAGTGAAATGTAACGGTCATCATTGATTTAGTGTCATTTCCCTGGGTCTGAATACTAGCATAGGACTTCCTAGATGAGGGATCATGGGCAAGTCACTTGAACCAAGTTTCAGTTTCCTCCACTCCAAAATGGAAATAATATGAGTAATTAACTGAAAAAGTTTTATGACGAGTAAGCAAGATGGCATATGGAGAGCACTTGCGAAAGTGCTTGAGAAATATCTATTATTATTATATAAAAACACATGATATTTGTGATGATTAACATTGAGTGTCAACGTGATTTGATTGAAGAATGCAAAGTATGGATCCTGGGTGTGTCTGTGAGGGTGTTGCCAAAGGTGATTAACATTTGAGTCAGTGGGCTAGGAGAGACAGACCCACCCTTAATCTGGGTGGGCACCATCTAATCAACTGCCAGCATGGCTAGAATGTAACACATGCAGAAAAACGTGAAAAGACTAGACTGACATAGCCTCCCAGCCTGCATCTTTATCCCATGCTGGATGCTGCCTGCCTTCAAACATCAGACTCCAAGTTCTTCAGTTTTTGGACTTGGACTGGCTCTCCTTGCTCCTCAGCTTGCAGACAGCCTATTGTGGGACCTGGTGACCATGTGAGTTAATACTTAATAAACTTATCTATCTATCTATCTATCTATAGATATAAAATAGGATAGATATAAAAATAAACTCATATATATATATAAAATAGGAGATATATATATATATATATATATCCTATTAGTTCTGTCCCTCTAGATAACCATAATACAGATTTTGGTACCAGGAGGGGTTCCAGAGGAACACAATCACAATATTAAGGATGGAGTTCTTTTGTTGGCTTAGGGGTTTCTAGAGTCGTCTTCTTAATATGATTAGACCCCAAAATGCTAAGGACTCTACTTCTAATTGTATGTAGAACACTGGTAGTCCTTGGTGTTAACTATTTAGAGAGTTATGCAGAATAAATGCATTTGACACACCTGATTCACCACTCATGAGAGGCAAGGAGTTGAATGACCCTGTACATAATACCATGGGCCACATGTGGAGAACGAAGGAACATAGTGAAGCTGGTTGGTTACTCCTAAGTTCAATGGACTAAGTGATGAAAGAAAATGATGAACTCAGGGATTTTAACTTCCAGCTTCAGAAGCAGAGACTGAGTCTCAAATCTGTTAAGATTGTCCTGAGTGAGAGTTTTATCTCCATTAGAGAAAGAGCTGAAATTGTGAGAAACAGATACAAGCTCTTATCATGTGAGTGGCTGACCTGCAATGAAGATACCTCACCAAATGTCTACTGCTAAAGTGAGGGCATTGATTGAAAAAGAATGGAACCCTGCAACTTGGAATGGGTACGTGTGAGAGGACCCAGATGCAGCTGGGAACACTGAGTTTGTAAATTCTAATGAGCGTTTTTTCCAAGAAGAAACAGCTTTCCCATCTCCAGTAGTGGCAACATCCCCTCCCCCAACCCATGCTGCCATCAGCCTTTCCACCTTCGTCTCAGGGAATAAACCCTGTGCTGCCTGAGGCAACAGTGATGACCACCCCTGAGGCAGTTACCATGCAAAATAATATTGATTCTCCTCAGGAGCCACACCCAATCTCCCTGTTGACTCTAAGTCTATAACTAGACTAATGTCCAGGCAGGCCCCTTGAGGTGAGGTTGAGAGTGCGACCCATGAGGAGGTGCACTACACTTAAAAGGAATTGCTTGAGTTTGCTAACTTATATAAACAGAAATCTGGAGAACAGGCATGGGAAGAGACACTAATGGTATGGGATAATTGCGGAAGAAACATAGCGTTGAATGTATTGATTTGGGCTTGCTAAGTAGGGACTTTGGATTTAAAGTTGCAGCTCAGGGAGTTAAAAAGGATTCTAATAGTTTATTTGCTTAGTTAGCTGAAATATGGATCAAAAGATGGCCTACTGTGTGCAAGCTGGAAATGCCTGATCTCCCTTGGTTTAAGGTAGAAGGAGGGATCCAAAGGCTTAGGAAGATTGGGATAATGGAGTGGATTAGTCACTTTAGAGATACTCATACCAGCTGGAGGGGTCCAGATGATATAACTTTGACCAGTGTCTTACAAAATAGATTTGTGAGAGCATAACCTGAACTCAAAAGAGGCCTGTAATTGCTCTTCTCTGTATGTCAGGTCTAACCGTGGGAACCTCAGTCACTCAACTACAAAATTTAAATATAATGGGAATAATTGAATCCTGAAGTGGCAGGGGCCAAGTGGGGGCACTCAACCATCAAAGAAAAGGTGGGCATAGCTATGTAATAGACAGCAGAGGCAAAGAGACAATCAGAACAGTCTGATTTATGCAGAGCTCTGACACTGGCTAATCATGGTGTTCTTAGAAGTAAGATTGATAGGAAGCCTACTACATTCCTACTTAATTTATATATGCAGAAAGCTTCTAGGTTGAATGAACAAAAGACTAATTCGAATTATAAAAACAGAGAATCACAGTCCCTCAATCAATTTCCAGACTTGAGCCAGTTTACAGACCCAGAACCCTTGAATGAAGGGGAGGCTGGGTCCCCTTGAGGAAGGACCCCCCTATATTATCAACAATTTATGATGTTAATCTTTCTTTCATTTTTCCCCGAGAAGACCTCCAGCATTTTCCCAGGGTAACTGTGAATTGGGGAAAGGGCAATGATCAGACATTTCGGGGACCACTGGACACTGGCTCTGAGTGAACACTGATTCCACGGGACCCAAACTGTCACTGTGGTCCCCCAGTTAAAGTGACTGGGGCGGTCAGGAAGTTGATGGAATTTTAGCTCAGGTCTGACTTACGGTGGGTCCAGTGGGTCCCCGGACTCATCTTGTGGCCATTTCCCCAGTGCCAGAATGCATAATTGGCATAGACATGCTTAGCAGCTCCACATTAGCTCCCTGACTGGTGGGGTGAGGGCTATTATGGTGGGAAAGGCCAAATGGAAGCCATCAGAGCTGGCTTTACCTAGAAAAATTGTAAATCAAAAACAATATCACATCCCTGGAGGGATTGCAGGGATTAGTGTCACCATCAAGAACCTGAAAGACGAAGGGTGGTGATTCCCACCACATCCCCACTCAACTCTCCCATATGATCTGCTGAGGTGCTTGCTGAAGGCTAATGGAATACAGAATGGGTAGTAGAAGAAGGTAGTCATCAATACCAGCTATGACCATATGACCAATTGCAGAAACAAGGACTGTGATTGTCATGAGTATTTCCTATTTCTTTTGTTAAAAACACATTTGTGCCTGTATACACTTGTACTAAGATAATAGCTTCAATTTATTTTCTTTTTCCTTTATCATGTGACATAAAATTTACTAAATTGGTATCAGCATTTTAGTACTGTTAAATGCAATAGTGTTTGGGCTGGGGATACTTTATGCAACAGTGTTTATGCAATAGTTTTTGGGCTGGGGATTGGCGTGTTTCTGGTTGTGTGAAGGATAGTTGTGTTATGTTAGGCAGGGCATATTATGACCTCATTATTGTCTTTGTTTGAAGATCATGCATAATCTCAGGAGATGTGTATGAGTTCAAGTTGACAAGGTGTGGACTTGTGATGCCTAATTCTGAGTGTCAATTTGATTCGATTGAAGGATGCAAAGTTTTGGTCCTGGGTGTGTTTGCCAGGGTATTGCCGAAGGAGATTAACATTTGAGTCAGTGGGCTGGGAAAGGCAGACCCACTCTTAATCTGGATGGGCACCATCTGTATTAGTCTGTTTTCATGCCGCTGATAAAGACATATCAGAGACTGGGCAATTTGCAAAGAAAAAGGTTGAATTGGACTTACAGTTCCACATGGCTGGTGAGGCCTCACAATCATGGTGGAAGGCAAGGAGGAGCAAGTCACATTTTACGTGGATGATAGCAGGCAGAGAGAGCGAGCTTGTGTAGAGACACTCCCATTTTTAAGACCATCAGATATCATGAGACTCATTCACTATCATGAGAACAGTGCAGGAAAGACTAATGCCCATAATTCAATCACCACCAACTGAGTTCCTCCGATGGCATGTGGGAATGTGGCTCCCCACATTCTCATACAATTCACGATGAGATTTGGGTGGGGATACAGCCAAATCATATCTCTACCTAAACAGCTGCAAATGTGGCTAGAATGCAATGCAGGCAGAAAAAAATGTGAAAAGACTTGACTGGCCTAGTTTGCACCCTACATCTTTCTCCTGTACTAGATGTTTCCTGCCCTCGAACTTTGGACTCCACGTTCTTCAGTTTTGGGACTTGGACTGGTGTCCTTGCTCCTCAGCTTGCAGACAGCCTATTGTGGGACCTCGTGATCGTGTAAGTTAATACTTAATAAACTCTCCTTTATATATATATTTGTATCTATCCTATTAGTTCTGTCCCTCTAGAGAACTCTGACTAACACAATACCACGTAATATAATCTTACATACTCATCACATATAATATATGATGGTAATGTATCATCATCATCAACACCATTACCATTTAACATATAGAAACTATGAGGCATAGATGGCCTCACAATATAAAGGTATGAAAGAGCACCACACGATACCCTTCATTTCTCTAAATTGCCATAAGCTGAGAGTTGGTCAGATGGAACACGAGGACTTCAAGAAAAATCTAACTCTATTTAAAAGCATTGAAAGGGTATGAAATTTTGCTGCCAGAAACAGAGAACTCTCAATTGAGAAGTTGCCCTAATTAGAGACCCCTTAATAAATCAAATAACACAAGGGCACCACTCAGATCTCTACCAACAGAAGATGAGTGATCTCGGGTCCCTGATCCCAAGTGGCCTACCCTGGCTTTGTGGTCAGGGAGACTTGGGTTTAGAATGCTCAGCATGGGAGGCAAAGACTCTATGAATAAATGAGGTCCCAAATCACATAGGGCAGGCAGCTGCCGGCTTTCATGAGCATTAATTTTGCTTAATATTACAAATTTTAAATGCTACAAATACAAGCATGACAAATAGAAATGCACAAAGTGATCATTAGGATCTTAATGTGTGTGTGAATTTGCAATCAGAATAGGCACACTGCAAATAAAGCACTATTAAATACTCTACCATTTGCTATTACAATAATGTGTCATATGGCTGAAGTTTTTAAGTACTTTATGTTCTCTGCTGGTATGAAGTCATTAATCCCATTTATACAATTAATAAGGAAACCATGGATCCAAATTAGGGATCAGAGAAAAAAAATTGGAATTAAAGACAACGAATGGGTCATTTTTCTCTAAAGCTGTAATAATGCTTTGCTAAATAACACATTTTCCTCTGAACACTATTTTAAACACTGCACAATCCACCATGAAAAAAAAATCTAATTATCATCACTACATCAATGATTTTGGGTTGGACAGCCACATATTGCCACGACCCAGAATGAACCTGGGTCCTTTAAAAGCCTCCACTAACACTTTTATGTTTCCATCAGCCCCAACAGGCTGAGTCAGCTTTTCTCCAAGTGCCGATGAAATAGGTTAGGAAGTTAGAGTGTCCACTTTGCAAGGTTGGCTATTTTAAAATTCTAGCCCTCTTTCGCCAGGGAAAATAGTATTGCCTAATTAATGATTTAGTGGGTGAGCGTTGGAGTCAGACAGACCTGGTTTGTACACCAGCTCTGTGGCAGATTGAATAACCTTGCAGGTTACTTGATGTCTTTGAGTCTAGTGTCTTTATCTTTAAAGTGGGTGCAGTATACTACCTATTTTTAGGGTTCTTATCACAAATATTTATTTTTAGTAATAAATGAGCAAATTCAGAATGAGAAGAAAAGAAAAGAAAGGAAAGAAAAGTCAAGCTACATCTTTTCAAGGAAAGATCTAAAATAGAACAGATGGAAGAATTCTTTCCTTAGTCAGAGCCTGAGGTCTCCTTGAAGTTAAACCAAAATCCTTAATCAAGAAAAAATGTGATTTTGAAAGAGACAGAAACTCGCCCCTAGGAACCTGAGCTTCCCAAACGACATCAGAGCAACAATTTAACAATTTGCATGATGTTGGTACTTTGGTGTTGCTGGTGGTAGTTTCTCTCTCTCTCTCTCTCTCTCTCTCTCTCTTTCTCTCTGTCTCTCTCCTCCTCCTCCTCATCCACCATCTTCCTCCTCCCCCTTCTTCTTCTCATCTTCCTTTTCTTCCTTTCTCTCTCTCTCATTCTCTGTTTAACAAACAGGAATTTCCCAAGAGAAAGGGGAACAGGAATTTCCCAAGAGAAAGAAATGGAGGGTTGGAACCTTGGTTGTTCACTCCAGCAGCAGAAAAAGTCTTCAGCTGGGAGTATATTAGAGAAAACCTTTGGCCTTTCTGTGCAATGAAAAGGCTCAATTAGAGGATAATGCAACCTAAGTTACTTTTATTAACTGCTGTGACCACACATATCCTCAGACCCATTAGGGAAAGTCCTAACAATGCAACTTGTGTCTACTGGGAACACTTATCAGAGAGATAATAGATAGAGAAAGAGATTGGACATATAGATGGGTAGATAGATGATAGATAGATAGATAATCTCTATTTCCATATTTATCAGACAAAAATAAACTCAAGTGAAATTAAATTTTGAACTTCAAGTAAATGATGCTTTACCATGGGAGGATGAGTCCCATAGGGTCCTCAAACTGTCCAGGGCCCTATGTCTCCTTATACTCACTTATACTGACATAACCCCAGTTCACGATTAGTGGTATCACCGGATTGAAGAAGTTAGCCTTTAGCTAAGGGAAGGCATGGTAGCCTTGGTGCTGATATGGAAAGGATACAAAATACGCTTTCCTGCCACAAGTATTCCCTCTATATTACTCCCATGAGGTTTGTAATTTCCACTTTTGGCCACTGACTATGGAAAGGCTTCTCTAGGTGAAAGGAGCACTTGGATCCAAAGAACAAGGACAGGGAACAAGAACTTGGACTTGTTCCCTGTCCTCGTCCAGGCCAGCAACTATCTGAAAGCTTTTTACTCTTCTGTCTTCTCTCAGAGGGTTGATGTGAACCTCAAAAGAAAGCCTAAATGGGAGAAGTTTTGTAGCTAGTGAAGTCTGTTATTGGTACAGGGTACAGTTAAAATAGTATTACCTAAGTATAATGATAACATGAGACAATTCCAGTTTATCCTTTTTACCCAAGTGTAATTAGTAAAACTTACTCATTTAACTTTCAGATAAAACAAATTGTGGTAATAAGGGAATGTATTCTCTTCCCAGGTCCACAGAGGGCATAGCTTCAAGGGCAAGATCTTCCCCGCGCCATGCCCCCACTCTCCATCCGGGGATTGGAGGTTTCTGTTTAATTTTCCCATGCATGGGAAGGAATCAAAGATCAGTCATTCCAGCGGAATTTTAAAGGAACTCCTTTCATAGGTCAAAGGGCTTAGAGAAGGAGGGAATTCCTCCCAGGTTAAAAGTCCCCGTCCCCCACATCCAGGCGAATTCCATACTTGGGTCCCCTTCCACTACCTTCGTGGAAGCTGCTTTCTCTCTCCTGGATTCCATCTTTCTGAATTCTCTCACTCAGTGTGAGTGGAGCTTGCCTTCCCTGATTTTCCCCCTCTGGGAACCCTTCTCACTCAGTGTAAGAGCGGCTTTTCTTCCTCCTCACTCAGTGTGAGAGCTAGCTGTTTCTCTCTCTCCCCTTTTCCTTTTCTCTCTCTCTTTCGCTCTGCCTAAATAAATCACTTTTTGCAAAAACTTTTTGGGTCTGGTATTTACTCCATGGTGCTCACCGTTGCTGGCAACGTGTTCCCTTTTCCATTCTTGGGTAAGTGAAGGACAAGAACCTGGGGCACACCTGATCAGGAAGGGAATAGGGTCAGTGTCCCCTTCCCCTCTGGCAACAGTAAGTCTACCACTAAGTCATTATTTGTATTTAGGGCTTTTGCCCAAATTGAGCAGTGGGAACAAAGAGCAAAAGGATGGATACAATCGTATGTGTCATGTCACTGTGACATTGGCTAAATTATTTGTATTGCAGGAACCTGGGTTCTATGTTTTTAAAATGGGAATACTCACGGAAACTATCTCATACTTTGTATAATATTATAAATATAATTGAAATTAAATATTATTAATATTAAATGCAACTCCCTAAAAAATGTAGCAAAGAGTCTGACATATCCAAAAATTCAATGTATATTAGTTTACAAAATAAAATTACAAAACAAGATGGTAGATTTTCATAATTAGAGGTTGTAATGGAAAATGCTGAATGGGGTGCTTCCTGGGCTGGATAGGCCAGAATCAGTAGGGTAATTGTAGGATGGCATGATGCCAGTCTTGGAGAGAAAAGAAAGTCCTGGTCCTCACAGCTATTGCTCTCCAGTGGGGTAAGTGATTTTGTAGGAGTTCGTTGTTCAATGTGCCCTTCCACTTCCTGGGCTTTGCACTGCCCCAGATCTAAAAGATCTAACTGTAAGATTTATACTCCAGAAATAGCCATTTCTCAAAAAAGGCAAAAAAGCTTGGTTTCTCCAGATGTTCACTGTTTAACATTTTTAGGGTCACAGCAAGGCAAGCCCATAGACCTCCCTCCCCATTATCCCCTGCTAAGCTGACCTCACAACAAAAACAGTCCTCAAGCCTTGCAAACAGGGCACCTGGGTTCCAGGATGTGGTCACTCCCGGTTCTCAAACCGAGGATGGCAACCCAATTAAGCAGAATGTTAGCACCTAAGAATCAAGATGCAGTTTTTCTTAGAATAGTACCTGGCTACCTGCAAACCCCCTATGTAATTCCCATAGTCTGTAAGCCAGGCTACAGCCTTCACTGCCTGGGGTGAGGCAGCCAGCCTGGTAGATTGAAACAAACTTGCTAAACCTGACCCTGGGTCTGTCTCTCCATCCTTTCGGTCAACCTCACAGACATCCTTCTTCAGACAAATATAATCCAAGGAATGTGCAGAAAACTTGCAGCCCTGGATCTTGATTTGCCTCAATGAGTATTCAGCAAACTGTTCCTGGGGCAGAAAATCTGCTGTGTGAAATGGTATAGTTGTATATTTTGCCATGCCTCGTACCTTCTTCTACTGAGTTCTCAGCTTGAATGATTCAGACCTCAGGGCTAAAGAGGAGAGAAAAAATCTGCCTCCACCACCAACTATTTTTTTCTATATAATATTCATGTTGTACTGGCTTCTTCCAACCTACAGAGAGGAGGAACGATGATCTGTTTCCTAGCCATGAATATCAAAAGATGGTGAACAAAATATTTAAATTGTAGTTAAGGATTTTTAATAATAGTAAGACTCATACTCAGACACAAAAGACAAATAACATTGTCACACATGCTTGTCTCGATAATACAAATTTAAAACTGGATGTAAAATTGCAAAGATCCTTAATCGTGGCAGGAGTATTTGCACAGATCTCCCTAAACTCATAGCTGCCAGAGTATGAGTTTAGGGAGACAGAACAATCCTGCAACCCATTAGATAAAGCAAATTTATTACTCAAAGACAGACTGCAAGGATAAACTGAAGCCTAGGACCCATGGTGAGCCAATCCTCGAAGGCTCAGGAAAGCTTCACAGGTCAATCAGAGTCTTGTCTCCATGAGCCCCATTTTACACGGAATCTGGAGAACCTTAAAAGCATTCTGCTTTAAGTTTTATACACTGAGCGGAACTTGGGTCACTAAGTAAACATGATGTAGAACAATCTGTTCTAGGAGGAAGGAGATCAGACCCTATATTCTTCTGGAAATTTCCTCCTTATCTCAGGTTGTTGCATTCTTGATAGAATCTGCCCAAGGATTCCAAGCAAGTAGGGAAAGAATGGGTTGGCCAAGATCATCTGGAGACCTCTCTTCCTGCAAAAATGATTGGAATGGACTCCATACTTAAGGTATATGACTACATTTTGAAGAAGATACAGTAAGATTTAGAAAAAGGATGTAGATGCTTAAATTCATATTTTTTGTAATGTATGCATGTTCACACTGATATTTTCTCTCTTTCCTTCTCTCTCTCTGCTGCTGCCTCTCCCTCTCTCTTTCTCACTCTCTCTAACACACATACACAAACACATACACACACACACACACACACACAAAGAACAGAGTCTGCATTCTTTGGTATCTTTATTTCTATTTGCCAGTGTTTTTTTAACATGTAGCTCTAGAACACTGCAGTGAAAACCATTTGGGATGCTCATTAGCAATAACAAAACCATTCTGTAACTGCAACACAGACCAAACTTCGGTAGAAGAAAAGTGGGAACTGATATTTAAAATAATTCTTCAAGTGATTCTTATGCAGGTGGTCCACAGATCAAACTTTGAAAAATAATGTAAAACACTACTATTCTTCCCATGACATCTTTAGGAAGCAGCAAGACTAAAAGTTATCTGGGAAGGATGGGTTAACATGTATGGATCAAATGTTGCTGATGTCTCTGGTGTGTTGGCTTTAGAGAATTTTAGTACATTTCTTAGTGCATTGACTTTTAAAGACTTGCAACTGTAAATACTTGCTCTGATCTTTTGAGATGTAAATCTTCTCCCAGCCATTTGTCAGTTTTACAACCCAGGAATGTCTTTCTCAAAGACAGGAGAGCCAGCCTTTTGACATTTAGTCATCAGAAAAAACTGCCCCTACTTCCCAGTCTCTGTGGTAGGGTAAGAACCTAACTTCCATATGTTCCAGTTAGCAAACACATATGGCCTCACCTTTACAAATCTCCCCATTAATGTTTTCCAGTATTTTTCCACAATTGACCCCAATGCATCGTGGAAAAGTGCTGTCTCTTGCTTCAGAGAACTGAGTTCAATCTTTCTCTCCTATTGCAATAGTCTGTTTCCTTATTGCCATAAAATCTTGAATAAAGCCTTCTTACCTGTTTATATCTGTCTGGTACCGTTTTTATTTGTCATCTAACTTTAAAATGATTAAGTTACAAGCCGATGTTTCTTTTCAAGTAAACATAAGATGTAAAGTGTCACGAATCTCAAACCATTAGTCAGAGTTCCAGGTTCTAGCTGTAATATTTGCCTAACCATTTCCTGGAAGGCTTTTTTATTTTTTCACCATCTGAAAAAGAAAAATAAAGCCTGATTTGACAAGGATCCTATCAGACTCCACTTTTCTTGACACTGTTTACCTTTATAAATACTTGTTAAATAACTGGCTTCCAATAAGCAGAGACAATGTCTACTTTATTCATTCCTGAGTCCCCAGTGCCCAGTATAGAACTTGGCATTTAAAAATTGCTCATGTAAGTCCATTCTCTCATTGCTATAAAGAAACATCTGAGACTGGATAATTTATAAAGAAAAGAGGTTGAGTTGGCTCATGGTTCTGCAAGCTTTAATGCTGGCATTTCCTCAGCTTCTGGGGAGGCCTCAGGAGACTTATAATCATGGAGGAAGGCAAAGAGGGAGTTGGCACTTCACAATGCTGGAGCAGGAGAAAGAGAGACAGAGACTGAGGAGGTACCAGGCACTTTTAAACAACTAGACCTAGTGAGAACTCACTATTACAATAACAGCACCAGGGGGAGGGTGCTAAACCATTTTTTAGAAACCACCCCTTGATCCAATCACCTCCCATCAGGCCCTATCTTTAACACTGGGGATTATGATTCCACTTGAGATTTGGGTGGGGACACAGATCTAAATCATATCAATGCTCAATAGGTAATTCAAAGAAGTGAATAAAGTTAGATAACAAATAGTATAAATAAAATGGGACGAATGCAAGAAAAAAACATTAAAATTATATTGACCTTCATTTTGGGCTCAAATTAATGGAAAGTCCAAATACTCACTGAAGATAACATCGGAAAATCTGGATTTTAATTCTACCTTTGGCATTGACTCAAGTTATTGTATTAATCTGTTTTCACACTGCTGATAAAGACATACTCGATACTGGGAAGAAAAAGAGGTTTAGTTGGACTTATAGTTCCACATGGCTGGGGAAGCCTCCGAATCATGGCAGAAGGTGAAAGGTGTTTCTTATACGGTGGTGGCAAGAGAGACTGAGGAAGAAACAAAAGAGGAACGCCCTGATAAACCCATCAGATCTCGTGAGACCTATTATTCACTATCACGAGAATAGCACAGGAGAGATGTAAGTACTTCCCCCTGGGTCCTCCCACAACACACGGGAATTCTGAAAGATACGATTCAAGTTGCGATTTTGGTGGGGACACAGCCAAACCATGTCAGTTAACATTTTAATTATTAAATTTCCTTGATTCTCAGGTTTCTTACTATAAATACAAGAGGCAGAGTACATGGTTACTGAAATCCTTTACTGAATTAACCTCATAGACTCCAGGATGATCACTGACCCTCCTTCCAGCTATAACCATTTCATAGATCAAAATCCTGATACACAATGATTGCTCCAGAGTTTCAGAACATGTGTGTAAATCCTGACACTTAAGACCATTATTCCCCTCCTCTGTTTTTCTATTTTTCCTTTCATTCTTTCAGGTATTCATATAGTTACTAAATGCTTGCCCTAAAGAAAATCAAATATATTTTATATATTTATTTCTTGCCCTAAAGAAAATCAAATATGTATATATATACATATGTGTGTGTGTGTGTGTGTGTGTGTGTATATACACACTCATACTTGAATTAGGCACCCACATCTTGGCTGATTTCTCTGTCTCTGATATTATTCAAATTCTAGTCATGCATTTGTTTCATTAAGTGATTAAAATATGTTTTTTGACCTTGATGCATTATGTAAATGGCTAATTTGCCTTGAAGTATGATCTTCTGGGAATAGAACTTTGATCTCCATGAGGTAACCAAATACACATTAGGGAAGAACACTCCTCATACCCATTCCTCCCCGAATCTCTTGACTTTCAAGAAGGGTTAATGTGCTTGTGTTTACTTTCTGACAGATTTCCTTGCCTTCACCTATAAATCAATAGCATGTATATCAAATTTACTTCCATAATGTAGAAGAGCAAAATCAATCTTCCTCTGTCCACATATTCATTGTCTCTCTTTTTCTCTTTCTCATTATTTTAGATCTGTAGGTATCATAGTTTATGCAGTGGTTCACGGTCATTAGCACAACAATGATCAAATAGAAAGACCCCAGGCATCAACCTGACAAGAGCAAGAAAAGAGATGACTCTTGGAACTCATTTGTAATACAATAGTATTCTAGCAAGCTGTAAGTTTTTGACCTTAAGCAAGAGAAAGTTGATGACTTTTAATAGAGTTTTCTTTATAAACCTTTTTCTTTCAGCTTCAAAACTGCTGACTTTTTTTTAAGCCCTGCTTTTCTTATGATTGCTTTCAAAAGCATATTTCTGTTTTAAAGCTAGAGTTCACTTCAATAATGCTTGGTTAATTGTATGGGCATTCACGCCTGGTGGCAAGCCGAAGGCCTTCCTTGACAAGATAAAATAGAGCCCTAGAATACCTGCTCCCTTTCTATCCATAGATCACACATATCCTAAATATGAGAAAGTACTTCTTTGGTTCTAATTGTCTAATAAGTAACCTAATACCAGCACAGTATTTTAGTTATACAGCCCAGGAATTAAGGCGTTTCTGATATGGCACGTGGAGCAGAAAAGTGCTGGGTACAGAAGAGCAGAGTCCATGGCGAGGGCTCCACTCTTCTGCCTGTGCCTATGGATTTAACTGAGAACAGGTACTCCTGTTTTCATGCCCAAATGTTGCATTTTCCAAGACCACTCTGGCCTGCCACACACCCCCATCCTGTGCCTGTATAAACCCAAGACCTCAGTGAGCACACACACAAGGGGCTGAAAGTTGAGACCAGCAGACCAGCAGACAAGCAATGGCAGAACAATGCCACAGAAAAAGGGAGCAGAGAAGTCTGCACGTGGTCTGATTCCTTCAGGACACTGGGCAAGAGTTTGGGATACAAAAGCCTGTCACACTGGCCCTCTGCCCTTGTGAGGAGGCAGAGGGTCCATTGAGCTGATTAACACACAAGCCATTTGCAGATGGCAAATTTGAAAAAACTGTGTAACGCACACTCACTGTGGATTCAGAAGTCACAAACACCCACCCAGAGACACTGCCATGGAGCCGGAGCCCGAAAGCACTTGCCCTGTCTCTGCTCTGCCGGTCTGCATGCTCCGCTAGGAGTTTGGCTGGGGGGGAACCAAGCAGGTGAGCCAATCTCCTGTTGCACTGCCCTGCAAGGGGAATCAGGGAACCCTCCCATTTCATTTCTGTTAATATGGATCTGGATTCAAACACTACCAGTAATAGATAGTAGTAGTGAAGTTTTAGGTAAATTACTTACTTTCTCTAAGCCTTAGTTTCTCCTTAGCTGAACATTATTTATAAGAGTTCCTATGTCATAGGATTGTGGTGGGAATTGAATACAGTGCTTGTAAAGGAATTTAGAGATCCTGGTACATGACAAGGACTTAGTAAGCAGTGGTGGTGACTATATGTGCTTTTGTTTTGCAGCTAAATGTCATTGCTGAGTAAACAAGATTTTTTAGTTGGCTGAAGAAATTAACCCGACCAATGGCATAGGAAATCCTGCGATTTGAGCCATGATAAGTGCTTCTCACTATCTTACGTATTCTTTCTTCTTTTTTTTTGTTAGGCTAAAGTAAAACCAGACTTTCTATATCCTTGGTGTATCTTCTTGCATTCCCTGCTAGGGGAGTACCACATTTGCTCTCCAAAACTCTGTCTTCCATATCTATGACACAGAGATCTTCTCTCACTTCTTTCTTCCAGGCTCATGGTTCATTCAAAAACAGTCGCTCTCTAGGAGCTTTCCATATTTTCCAGAGGTGCTGCCAATAAAACTAAAGAATGAACTTTAAGGAAACTTTAAACCTGGTCTCAAACAATTAAATTATTGGAATTGCAGACTTAGAAATATCAATCCGTCACCTAATAAAGAAAAACCTGATAGTCTTTGCCCCAAGATAATTTTCTAGAAATGTCATTTATGTCATTCTCAGGAATCAAAGCTGGCATCAAGATTCAGAGTAGAAGAATGGGTCAAAGACCCAGAGACAGGACTTTCTTGGCAGCATCGAGAGGTCAATTAATACAGCCTCCTTTCTTCCCTGTGACAATCCCAAAAATAATCCAGTAATAACACCCCATTATGGATCTATCCCAGCTAGGTAGGGTTAGTAATTATGAGCATTGTGAAGCTTTTCTAGAGAAAACTTTCTTTGTACTTCAATCTCCTACATTGCCATCTTCAACAGTGAATGATTTTTCTGCTTCTGTGACTTGATTCCAACCCTAATACCTTCTTTATTCCTCAATCCTTTTTATTTCACTATAGAAATCACCATTCCACACAGATATTTAGACTTTTTTGTAGAAAGATGTAGTTAGCATCATTGTTAGGTTACTTTCTTGTTTAAATTGTTTTTATTATGGTAAAACAGATGTAGAATTCACACTGAACTGTTTTTAAGTTTACAGTTCAGTGATATCAAATACATTTGTACTGTCGGACAATGAGCACCACCATCTATCTCCAGAACACCTCATCTTGCAAAACTGAAACTCTATACCCATTAAACAACAAATCCCCTTTCCTCCTTTCCCTAGTCTCTGGGAACCATAATTCTATTTTCTATCTGTGATTTTGATTAATCTAGGAACCTCACATAAGCAAAATCATATATTGTCATTTTGTGAGTGTCTTATTTCACATAGCTTAATGTCCTAAATGTTGTTTCATTTTTAGCGTATAATTGCCATCCTTTTTTAAGGCTGAATAATATTTCATTGTAATAGTTTATATACATATCACATTTTGCTTATCTATTCATCTGTCAATGGGCACTTAGCCTGCTACCATGTTTTAGCTATTATAATTAAATGCTGCTATGAACAATGTGCATTTAAATATCTTTAAGAGATTCTGCTTTTAATTTTTATGACTATATACCCAGAAGTGAAATTGGAGGCTCATATGGCAATTTTTTAAAGAAATTCTATTAGTAGCCCGTATACTGATTTCCAGAATGCCTGTACCATTTTATATTCTCACCAAAAGGGCACAAGGGTGCCAATTTCTCCACATCTTCATCAACAATTATTTTCTATTTTTTGGGTTCTTTTTGTTGACAGTAAGCTATCTTAATATGTAAGAATTGGTAGTTCTTTTTTTGTTTTTATTTTTCTGAATACATTATATATATATATATATATATGTGGAGCACATGAGATACTTTGATATGGAAATACAATGTGCAATAGCCACATCAGGGTAAAACATTTATCCTTTGTGTTACAATCCAATTATACTATTTTAATTATTTTAAGATGTACAATTAAGTTATTATTAACTATAGCTATACTGCTGTGCTACCAAATATATATCTTATTCATTCTTTCTATTTTTGTACCAATTAACCATTCCTACATCCTCCCCAACCCCCCACTACACTTCCTATCCTCTGGTAACTATCCCTCTACTCTCTATTACCACAAGTTCAATTGTTTAAATATTTATCTCCCACAGATAAGCGAGAATATGTGAAATTCATCTTTCCGTGTCTGGCTTATTTCATACTGACATGATGACCTCCACTTCCATTCATGTTGTTGCAAATGACAGAAATCTCTTTTTTATGGCTGAATATTACTCCACTTTGTGTAAGCAGCATATTTTCTTTATCCATTCATCTGTTGATAGACACTTAGTTTGTTTCCAAATCTTTGCTATTGTGAATACTGCTGTAATAATAAGTATTGAAGTTCAAGGCTTGGTGCGGTGGCTCATGCCTGTAATCCCAGCACTTTGGGAGGCCAAGGTGGGTGAATCAGCTGAAGGTCAGAAGTTTGAGACCAGCCTGGCCGACATGGGGAAACCCCATCTCTACTAAAAATACAAAAATTAGCCGGGCGTGGTGGCGGGTGCCTGGAATCCCAGCTACTCGGGCGGCTAAGGCAGGAGAATTGCTTCAACTTGGGAAGCAGAGGTTGCAGTGAGCTGAGATCGCACCACTGCTCTCTAGCCTGAGTGACAGATCAAGACTCTGCCTCAAAAATAAATAAATAAATATTGGGGTGCAGATGCCTCTTCAACATACTGATTTCTTTCTTTTGAGTATATATCTAGCAAAGGGATTGCTGGATCATATGGTATCTCTATTTCTAGTTTTTGAGGAACCTCCAAACTGCTTTTCATAATGTTGTAGTAATTTGCATTCTCACCAACAGTGTATGAGGGTTCCCTTTTCTCCATATCTTTTCCAGCATTTGTTAATTGCTTATTTTTTGCATAAAAGCCACTCTAACTGGGGTAAGATGATATCTCATTGTACTTTTGATTTGCATCTCTCTGATAATCAATAATGTTGAGAGCCTTTTCATATACCTGTTTGCCACTTTTGTGTCTTCTCTTGAGAAATATCTATTCAGATCTTTTGCCCAATTTTAAATCAGGATATTAGATTTTTCTCCTGTAGAGTTGCTTGAGCTTTGTATATATTCTGATTGTTAACCCCTTGTCAGACAGACTGTTTGCGAAGGTTTTTGTGGGTTGACTCCTTACTTTATTGTTTCCTTTGCTGTGCAGATGTTTTCTATTCCTGCATTAGTTTGTTAAGAATAATGGCTTCTAGCTCCATCCACATTGCTGCAAAGGATATGGTCTTGTTCCTTTTTACGGACACATAGTATTTCATGGTGTTTATGTACAGTATTTTTTTTATCCAGTCTATCATTGATGGGTATTTAGGTTGATTCCATGTCTTTGCTATTGTGAATAGTGCTGTAGTGAATATACACATGTACGTGTCTTTATGGTGGAATGATTTATATTCTTTTGGGAATATACCCAAGAATTGGTAAATCAAATGGTAATTCTTTTTTTAGTTCTTTGAGGAATCATCACATTGTTTTCCTCAATGGCTGAACTAACTTATCTTCCCACCAACAGTGTATAAACATTCCCTTTCCTCCACAAACTCACCAGCATATATTTTGTTTTGTTTTGTTTTGTTTTTTAATAGTAGCCATTCTGAGTGATGTGCGATAATATCTCATTGTGGATTTCGTTTGCATTTTTTAATGGTTAGTGATGTTGAGCATTGTTTCTTATGTTTCTTGGCCTCCTATATGTCTTATTTTAAAAAGTGTCTGTTATATCCTTTGTCCTTTTGTTAATTGGCTTGTGTATTAGTCCATTTTCATGGTGCTAATAAAGGCATATCTGAGACTGTGTAATTTATAGAGAAAAAGTTCCACATGGCTGGGGAGGCCTCTGTCATGCCAGAAGACAGAAGGTGAAAGGCATGTCTTACAGGGCAACAGACAAGACAGGATAAGAGCCAAGTGAAAGAAGTTTACCTTATAAAACCATCAGATCTTATGAGACTTATTTACTACCACAGAACACTATGGGAGAAACCACCTTCATGATTCAATTATCTCCCATCAGGTTCCTCCCACAGCATGTAGGGAATTATGGGAGCCACAATTCAAAATGAGATTTGGGTGGGGACACAGTCCAATCATATCGGGTTGTTTGGTGTTTGCTTATCAATTTGTTTAAGTTCCTTAAAGATTCGGGATAGTCAGCTTTTCTCAGAAGCATACTTTGAAAATATTTTCTGCCATCCTGTAGGATGTCTGTTTACTCTGTTGATAGTTTATTTTGCTGTGCAGAAGCTTTATAGTCTAATTTGATTCCATTTATCAATTTTTGCTTTTGTTGCAATTATTTTGGTGTCTTCATTACAAAATATTTACCAGTTCCTATGTTCATAATGGTATTTCCTAGGTTATCATCCAGGATTTTTATAGTATAAGGTTTTACATTGAATTCTTTAATCCATCTTGAGTTGACTTTTGTATATGGTGTAAAAAAAGAGGTCTAGTTTCAATATTCCATATATGGCTAGCCAGTTTTCCCAGCACCATTTATTTAATTGGGAGTCCTTTCCCCATTCCTGGTTTTTGTCAGGTTTGTCAAAGATCAGATGATTGTATCTGTGTGGCATTATTTCTGGGCCATCTATTCTCTTCCATCGGTCTATGTGCCTGTTTTTTGTACCAGTACCATGCTGTATTGGTTACTGTAGCCCTATAGGGCTACAGTTTGAAGTCAAGTAATATGATGCCTTCAGCTTTATTCTATTTGATTAAGATTGCCTTGATTAAGAATGCCAAGGCTATTTGGACTTTTTTGTTCCAAAGACATCACACTACCTGATTTCAAACTATACTATAAGGCCATAGTCACGAAAACAGCATGATACTGGTATAAAAATAGGCACATAGACTAATGCAACAGAATAGAGACCCAGAAATAAATACTGAAAGCCAGCTGATTTGTCACAAAACAAACCAAAACAGAAAGTGGGGGAAAAAAAAAGATTTTCAATAAATGGTGCTGGGATAATTGGCTAAGCCATATGTAGGAGAATGAAACTGGGTCCTCACCCCTCACCTTATACAAAAATAAATGAAAGATAGATTAAGGACTTAAACCTAAGACCTGAAGCTATAAAAATTCTAGAAGATAACATCAGAAAAACCCTTCTAGACATTGGCTTAGGCAAGGATTTCATGACCAAGGACCTAAAAGCAAATACAATCAGAACAAAGATAAATAACTGGTACCTAATTAAAGAGCTTTTGCATGGCAAAAGGAACAGTCAGCAGAGTAAACAGACAACCCACAGAGTTAAATTTTTGAATTATCTCTCTGAAAGGTCCTATATCTCTGTTTCTTCAAATTATTATCTGGTGGCTTATCTATTTCATTTGGTGAGGCAATGTTTTCTTGAATGGCCTTGGATGTTGTGTATGTTCGTTGATATCTGGACATTGAAGAGTTAGATATTTATTTAAGTCTTCCAGTATGGGCTTGTTTGCATTGTCTTTCCTTGGAAGACTTTTTAGATATTTGGATGGGTGAATGTTCTGATAAGTGTTTGGTTATTGCAGCTATATCTGCATTAGGGGGTTCCCTAAGCCCAGCAATGCTATGGTTCTTGCAGATTCATGGAGGTACTACCTTGGTAGTCTTGGGTAAGATCCATAAGAATGTTCTAGATTACCATGAAGAGACTCTTGTTTTCTTCCCTTCCTTTCTCCCAAACAAATAGAGTGTGCCTGCTTTTGTGCTGAACTAGCTGGAGCTATGGGAAGGGTAACATAAGCATATCTGTGGCCATCACCACAGGGAGTATGCTGGGTCAGACCTGAAGCCAGTGCAGATTAGGTTTCACCTAAGGCTCTCTGTAATTACTCTTTGTTTACTGCCTATTTTTGCTCAAGGACCTAAGGCTCTACAATCAGTAGATGATAAACCCAGACAGCCTTCTGTTCTTCTCTTCAGAGTGACAAATTCTCCTTGGCCCTAGGTGGTTTCAGAGATGTCGTCAAGTATCCACAGCCAGGAGTTAGATGCCTTAAAAATCTACCTGGTGTTCTATTCTACTGCAGCTGAGCTGGCCAACAAAACCACATGACAAAGTTCTTCCCTCTCTTCCCTTCCTTTTCTTTCTTTCTTTTTTTTTTTTTTTTTTTTTGAGACAGAGTCTCTCTTTGTCACCCAGCGCCAAGCTGGAGTGCAGTGGTGCGATATCTTGGTTTACTGCAACCTTCGCCTCCTGGGTTCAAGCAATTCTCCTGCCTCAGCAGCCTGAGTAGCTGGGACTACAGGTACATTCCACCATGCCCAGCTATTTTTTTTTTTTTTTTTTTTGTATTTTTAGTAGAGACGGGGCTTCATTGTGTTGGCCAGGATCATCTCGATCTCTTGACCTCGTGATCCACCCACCTCGGCCTCCCAAAATGCTGGGATTGCAGGCATGAGCCACCGTGCCCAGCCTCTTCCCTTCCTTTTCTACAGGCAGAGGAGTCCCTCCCATGTCCACCACAAGCACAGGCTCACCCCGAGTACTGCCAGGCTACCACCAATGTTCCCTTAAGGCCTACAGGAGATTCAATCAGCTTGTGGTGAATGCTGCCAGGCTTGGGACTCACCCTTTTGGGACATGGACTCACCCTGGCCCAGGGTATGTCCAGGAATGTCATCCACGAGTTAATGTCTTCAATTGGGGATATTAAGAACTCTTGCACTCTATCACACTATGGCCAAAATGATATGTAAGCTGAAAGACAAAGTCCCCTATACTGTTCCCTCTACTTTTCTCAGGGAGAAGGAGTTTCTTCTCATAGCTACAGTGACTGTGAATGTGCTGCATCACACCTGAAGCTAGCACTTCTCAGAGTCTCACCCAACACCCACAGCATACATCACCTGGTTACTGCTGTTAATTACTCAGAGATCAAGGGCTCTTAAGTCAGCAGGGATTAATCCTGCCAGGACTGGTTCCTTCCCTTCAAGGAAGTGGCTTGCCATCTGGCTCAGGATATGTCTAGAAATGTAGTTCAGGAGCTAGGGCCTGGACTGGGGTCTCACAACTCTTCCCAGTTCTCTGTTCTATTGTGGCTAAACCGGTACTGAAGTTCCAAGGCAAAGTCCTCTTTACTTTTACCTATCCTTTCCCCAAGCAGAAGGAAGGGGGTCTTTTTTGGAGCTACAAGCTGGGCTGCCTGGGGTTGTGGTAGGGTCACATAAGCACTCCCTTGGCCACCCCAAAGATTTGACCACTGGTATGGGCTATCAGATCTGGCTATGTCTCCTCTAAATGCTCCCTCCATGGGTGTCAGTTACATTATACCTGATGTTGGCAGGACTGAGTTCCAATGCAGAGTGCTGTAATTTGCTGCGTTCTCTCTTCCTCAAGCACACAGACTCTCTCTTTATACCATGTGGCCACTACAGGGGTTAGGGAGTTGAGGAGGGGTGATGTCAGCGATTAAAGACTGTCTTCCTTACTATCTTCAGTGCCTCTTTTAGAAATACGATGTTAAAACCAGGTATTGTGATGGCTCAACTGGTTTTTGCTTCTTATAATTGTGGGGTTTTATGTGTGTGTGTGTGTGTGTGTGTGTGTGTGTTTGTAGATTGTTGTTAAATTTGGCCTTCCCATGGGCAGGATAATTGGTGGAGGCTTCTTTTCTGACACGTTGTTACTCCTCCATTCATTGTGGTTCTGATTTACTTTCCCTAATGATTATTAATGTTGAGAACGTTTTCATGTACTTGTTAGCTACTTCTATATCTTCCTTGGAGAAAGATCTAAGAACTTTACTCATTTTTAATTTTTATTGTAGTTAGGTTTTAGAAGTTCTCTATATGTTCTGGATATTGATCATTTATAAGACAAAGGCTTTGCAAGTAATTTCTCCCATTTTATAAGTAGCTTTTCCCACACTGTTCATGGTATTTTTTGATAAACAGTTTTTAATTTTTATGAAGTCTAATTTGTCTGTTTTTTCTTTTGTTGCCTGTGCCTTTAATGCCATATCCAAGAAATCATTGCCAAATCTAATGTTAGAAAGTTTCTACTTTATGTTTTATGTTTATCTCTTTGTTTATGTTTATGGTTAAGCTCTTATGTTTATCTCTTTGTCCTCTTTATATTTATTTTTAAATGTCATATTAGTTAACATTCCAATTTTATTCTTTTGCATTTGTATATCCAGGTATCCCCACATCATTTAAATGACTGGGCTTTCCCCATCAATTGTTTTGGCATCCTTGTCAAAAATCATTTGAGCATGTATGTAAGAGTTTATTTCTAGGTTCTCTATTGTATTCTCTTGGTCTATATGTCTGTCTTTATGTTTATATCATTCTCTTTGATTACTGCAGCTTTGCTGTAAGTTTTGAAGTCAGGAAGTCTAAGTCCTCCAGCTTCGTTTTTACTTTTCAAGGTTTGTTTTTGGTTATTTGGGGTTACTCAAGATTTTATGTAGTATTATTTTGTCTATTTTTGCAAAATTATCTTTGGATTTTCATATGAATTGTATAAATCTATATATCACGTTAGGCAATTTTGACATCTTAACAATATTAAGTTTTAAATCCATAAACATGGGATATTTTTCCATTTATTTATATCATCTTTAATTTCTCTCAGCAATTTTCTGTTGTTTTCATTGTACAAGTTTTTCACTTTATTCTTAAGTATTTTATTCTTTTTAAAGCTATTATAACTGAGGGTTTCTTAATTATTATTGTATAAAACTGCAACTAATTTTTGCATGTTGCCTTTATATGTTGGTACTTTGCCAGATTTCTTTATTAGTCTTTTTGTTGTTTCTGATGGTGGTAGAATATTTAGATTTTTCTACATAGATTATATCACCTACAAACAGGATAATTTTACCTCTTTTTCTTACCCTATTACTCTGCTAGGATTTCCAGTACTATGTTGAATAGAAGTGGCAAGAGTAGGCAGTCTTGTCTTGTTCTTAATCTCGGAGGAAAAGTTTTCAGTCTTTCACCATTATATACAATGCTTGCTGTGAGTTTTTACACACGACTTTTATTATGTTAGAGACGTTTTCCTTTCTTCCTAGTTCATTGAGTATTTTTATCATGAAAAAATACTAGATTAAAAAATGCTTTGTGTCTATCAATTTTCATGATAGCACATTGTTTTATTCTCTTTATTCTATTAATGCAATGCACTATATTGGTTACTTTTTGTATGTTGAACTATCCTTGTGTTCCAGGAATAAATCTTACTTGGTCATGATGTGTAATTTGTTTAATATACCATTTAATTTTGTTTGCTGGCCTTTTGTTGAGGATATTTTGCTTTAATATTCATAAGACATATTGATGTATGAAGTGTTCCTTCCAGCCAGGTGTGGTGGCTCACACTTGTAATCCTAGCCCTTTGGAAGGCCAAGGCAGGTGGATCACCTCAGGCCAGGAGTTCAAGATCAGCCTGGTCAACAAGGTAAAATCCCATCTCTACTAAAAATACAAAAATTATCAGAGCATGGTGGTGGGCACCTGTAATCCCAGCTGCTTGGGAGGCTGAAGTAGGAGAATTGATTGAACCTGAGAGGCGGAGGTTGCAGTGACCCGAGACTGTGCTATTGCACTCCAGCCTGGGCAACAAGAACAAAACTCTGTTTCAAAAAAGAAAAGTGTTCCTTCATCTTTCAATTTTTAGGAAAATTTGGAGTATGATTGGTGTTATTTCTTCTTTAATAGATTTGTAGACTTCACAAGCATTCCACCAGTGAAGACATTAGGCTTTTTCTTTTGCCCCCTTTTGGCCAGGAGGCTTTTGATTCCTGATTCAATCTCTTTATTATTTGCAGTCTAATCAGATTTTTTATTTCTTCATAATTCAGTTTTGGTAGACTTTGTGTTTCTAGTAAGTTTTCATTTTACCTAGGTTATCAAACTTGTTGATTTACAATTTGTTCATAGTACTCTTTTATAAGCCTTTTTATTTCTGTAGAATTGATAATAATGTTTTCATCTTTATTTGTGGTTTCAGTAATTTCAAACTTTTCTCTATTTATCATAGTAAACTTAGCCAAAGATTGTCAATTTTGTTGGTATTTTTCAGATAATCAATTTTTGATTTTGTTGATTTTTGCTGTTGGTTTTCTATTCTTTATTTTAAAAATCTTAGCTCTAAGCTACCATATTCTCTTATGGTGGCTTTAAGTTTACTTTGTTCTTTATCCATATATTTTAACACTAGGTTGCTGATTTGATTGCTCTGTTGTTTCTCAGTGTAAGCATTAATAGCTATAAATTTCCCTCTGGGCACTGCTTTCATTATATACCACAGGTTTTGGTATGATATTTCATTTTTTTAAAAAATATATATATGTTCTAATAACACTTGTGACTTCTTGTTTGATCTACTGGTGGCTTAATGGTGTGCTTTTTAATTTCCACAAATTTTGGAATTTTTTTCTTTCTTCTGTTATTCATTTCTAACTTTATCCACTGTGGTTGGAGAAAATATTTTATATGCTATCTATCTTTTAATCTATTAACACTTAATTTTAACCTAACATATAGCCTACTCTAAAGCATGTTTCATGTGCACATGAGAAGAATGTGTATGCTGTTGTTGTTCACTAGTGTCCAATAATGTTAGATCTGGTTGGTTGATTGTGTTGTTCTATCTCCTTATTGTCTGTCTGGTTTTTCTATCCATTATTGAGGATGAATACTGAAGTATCTATTATTGAAGAATGATTTCTCCCCTTAATTCTGTTACCTTTGGCTTAATGTAGTTTGATCTGTTATTAGGTGCACAGAGGTTTATTATTATTATATATTCTGGCTATATTGAACAGTTTATTAATATATGATGTCTTTGTCTCCAATAACCTTTCTTAAAATTTAAAGTCTATTTTGTCTGATACTAGTATAACTATTTCTGTTCTGTGTTATTATTTGCATGAAATATTCTTTTTCCTTCTTCCACTTTCAACCCATTTGTGTCTTTGAATGTAAAGTGAATTTCTTGTAGACAGAATATAGTAAATTATGTTTAAAAATATTTTGAAATCAATTCTGCCAGTCTTAGGCATTTTATTGGAGAGCTTGATCAATTTGCATTTAAATTCATACTGATTAGTAGAGACCTCTCATTTTGATATTTGTATTCTGTTTACCTTGTTGCGTTTTTACCCCTTGTTTCATGCATTACTGTCTTTTTTGTGATTGGTTCATTTTTGTAGGGCATATTTTATTCCTTTCTCACTTTCTTTTGTGTATAATTGATAACTGTTTTTCTTTGTGGTTAGCATGGAGTTTACATTTAACATCTGAAAGCTGTAACACTTTAATTTTAACTTATATCAGCATAAGTCTAATTGCATTCAAAACATCTGATCTTTTACAGTTTCATCCTTCTTTTCAATTATTGATGTCATAAAATTATGTCTTTATACCTTTGTGCATAAAATTATAAACTAATAACTATTTTTTAAATGGCCTGGTCTCTTAAATCATGTAGAAAATAAAAATGTGGAGTTGCAAATTATTCTTATAATAATATTAGCTTTTATAATTGCCCATACATTTATCTTTATGAAATATTTATTTATTCATACATCTTTGAGTAACTATCTGGTTTCCTTTTATTTCAATCAGATTTCTTGCAGGGCATGTCTAGTGGTAATAAGCTGCCTTAGAGTTTTGTTATTTTTTTTAATCCGGGTATATCTTAATTTCTCTCTGTCTACTGAAGGACATTTTATCTGGGTATAAGACACATGGTTGATATATATTTTTTCTTTTAGCACTTTAAATATATTTGGCCACTACCTTCAGGCCTCCAGAGTTTCTGATGAGAAATTCTAATAACTTTATTGAGAATTCCTTGTGTGTGACACGTCTTCTTTCTTGCTGCTTTCATGCTTCTATTTTTGTCTTTTTTATTTTAATTCCTGATTCACATGGATGTAGTTGTTATTGAATACACTAGTCCCTAATACCTGGCTCCCAAAAAGGAAAACAGGGGAAAATGAAGGGAGGTGTGAAAAAAGGGGGGTGGTGTCAACATGTAAGTTACTTCAGTCAAAGAGGGAGGACCTTGCAACAATGATGATGGAGGAGGAGGACTGGACCAATGGCTTCCAGTATCTGTTAGAACCTTTGTATTAACAAGCAGCAATTAGTCATCATAGCATGGATTTCCAATATTTGGAAATATGGGATTCTTATTGTTCATTCTGTTTTCCATAACCTAAAGCAAGCTACTCCAGGAACACCTGTATGACTGACTGCCAAGGAACGATGATGTGGGGGATGAGTAGACATTGCTAATATAAAAGCTGAATTAATTAAGCCTAACTATGTTTTACTGTGCAAGCATTCTTCTGGAACTTGCAAGCCTTCAGTAGATTCCACTATTCCAAAGTAGTTACATCAGATCTATTCTTCTCATGTGATTCTTGTCTAGGTGTGGAGATGGATTTCTGGTGCTTCCTACTCTGCCACCTTCCAAGAGTCTATTTTTGCCAGATCACTTTGAAATCACATACATTCATTCTCAAATTTCTCTATCCTATAGATGTAAACCTTCATTTCTCCCTCTCTCTTGGTCTTATTTATTTGTTTTTTATTATCTCCAGCATGACAGCACATGAAATATGACTTTCTCCCTCACTGGCTGAGGTAGAGATGGGATCTCTAGCTTCATTATTGTCTAAGAACTCCAGATGTCATCTGTTAAGCAGAGAGCTTAGCTATTGGAAATCTTATTTTCCCAGGAAGATCCTTCGAGTAATATCAAATGAAAAGGAATGAATATGGATGTCCAAGTACTAAATTAAAATGTCAACCCTGAACTTTGAAAGACAGAGGCTTCAAGGGAAGTGATGACAAATTGTCATTCAGCCCTCACCAGTAAAGGAAACATTTTTTTAAAAATAAATTGCAGCCGCAGAAGAAAGGGATGAAGGTGTGTGGGCAAGTGCAAGGCAGAATGTCAAAGGCATTTAGAGCTAACTCTTTGTTTTGTTCTCGAGGCTGGCATTACATAATTATGCCAGCTTATAATACTGATGAGAAGGTGGTTTTTGTTATTTATTCATAAGCTTCTTAGCAAATTAAATTTAGATGATAGATTTATTTTTAATGCTTTGGTGGCTAGATGTCTGCCAGGAAAGTTTAGAAAAAAGTTCAGAAAACATACCAGGTATCATGCTTCATCTTTTTGTGCCTATCAGGAGACATTATTTCTATTATATCTCACCAGTTCCCAAAGCAGGTTCAAGGGGCCAATACATATGGAGACCTTCACTCCCTCATACTTCCCTGTAGGGAATAATCAAAGCTTCATGGTCCTTTTATTTTCTTATGATGTAGAACACAAAATCAAGAAGATGCATAGCCAACACTTGCTGGTTACATCTAAACCTCATTTTATTGTGCTTTGCTTTGTTGTGCCTCCCAAGTATTGCATTTTTTACAAATTGAAAGTTTGTAGAAACCCCGCATTGAGCAAGTCTGTTGGTGCCAATTTTTTTCCCAACAGCATGAGCTTGCTTTGTGTCTATGTGTCACATATTGGTAATTCTCACAATATTTCAAAGTTTTTTATTATATTTTTTCATGATGATCTACCATTAGTGATCCTGTTGTTACTATTATAATTGTTTTTGGTGTCACAAATCACACCCATACAAGTCAGCAAACTAAATTGATAAATGTTTTGTGTGTTCTGACTCCTTTACTGACCACTTTTTCCCTGTCTCTCTGCCTGACTTCGAGCTCCACATTCTGTAAGATACAACAATATTGAGATTATACCAATTCATAACCCTGCTACGGTCTGCAATGGTGGAATGGTCTACCAGGGTAAAAGAAAAAACAAAAAACAAAAAACAAAAAAACAGTTGCACGTATCTCACTTTATTAAGGAAGGCATGTCAAAACTGAGATAAGTTAAAAGCTAGGCTTCCTGTTAGCCAAGTTGTGAATGCAAAGGAAAAGTTCTTGAAGGAAATTAAAAGTGCTACTCCAGTGAGTGCATGAATCATAAGAAAGAAAAACAGCCTCAATGCCGATATGGAGAAAGTTGTAGTGGTCTGCGTACATGATCTAATCAGTCACAACATTCTTTTAAGCCAAATTCTAATTTAGAGCAAGGCCTTAACTCTTTGCAATCCTGTAAAGGCAGAGAGAGGTGAGGAAACTACAGAAAAATACTTTGAAGCTAGCAGACACTAGTTCATACATTTAAGGAAAGAAGCCATCTCCATAACATAAAAGTGCAAGATGAAGGAGCAAGTGCTATAGAGGAGTTATAGCAAGGTAGACAGAAGATCTGGCTATTTCGCTACGGTTATTGAAGAAGGTGTCCACACTAAGCAATAGATTTTCAATGTAGACAAACAGCCTTATATAGGAAGAAGATATCATCTAGGATTTTCATAGCTAGAGAGGAGAAGTCAATGCCTGGCTTCGAAGAATCAAAACACAGTATAACTTTTGTTCAGGGGCTAATGTAGCTGGTGACTTTAAGTTAAAGCTAATGTTCATTTTTCATTACAAAAATTCTAAGGCACTTAAGGATTATGTTAAATCAACTTTGTGTATTCCCCACAAACACAACAACAAAGTCTGGCTCACAGCAAATCTGTTTATAGCATGGTTTACTTTTAATTTTATGCCCACTGTTGAGACCTACTGCTCAGAAAAAAAAAAAATGATTCCCTTCAAAATATCACTGCTTATTGATGATCACCTGGACACCCAAGAGCTTTGATGGAGAAATACAGGAAATTAATGTTTGTAGCCCATGATCAAAGAGTAAATTTTACTCTCAAGTTTTATTATTTAAGATATACATTTTAAAAGGCTGCAGCTGCCATAGATAATAATTTCTCTGAGTGATCTGGGCAAAGTAAATTGAAAACCTTCTGGAATAAATTCACCATTCAGGATGCTATTAAGAATATTCACCATTCATGGGAAGAAGCCAACATATCTATGTTCACAGGAGCTTGGAAGAAGTAGATTCCAACTGTTATAGATAATTTAAAGGAGGTCAAGTATAGAAGTAAAGTCTGATGATGTGACTGAGTTGCTGCACTCTCATGCTAAATCTTTAATGAATGAGGTGTTGCAGTTGCTTCTATGGATGAGCAAAGAAAGTGGTTTCTAGAGATGAAATCTACTCGATTAAGATATTATGAACATCGTTGCAATGACAAGAAAAAATTTAGAATATTAGAGAACCTTAGTTGATAAAGCAGTTGCATGGTTTGAGAGTCTTAATTCCAGTTTTGAAAGAAGTTCTACTGTAAATAAAATGTTCTCAAACAGCTTCACATGCTACAGCTAAATGTTTTATGAAATGAAGAATCAATTGTTGATGTAAACTTCACTGTTGTCTTATTTTAAGAAATTGCTACAGCCACTCCAGGCTTCAGCAACTACCATCTTGATTGGTCAGCAGTCATGTACACTGAGCCTTGACCCTCCACCTACTGTTTTACTAAACAATTGTGAATCACTGAAGGCTCAGATGATTGCTAGCATTTTTTTTTTTTTTTTTAGTAATAAGTTTTTTAATTTTAATTTATTTTTTTTTTTTTTTTTTTGAGGCAGAGTCTCGTTTTGTCACCCAGGCTGGAGTGCAGTGGTGCCATCTCAGCTCACTGCAACCTCCATCTCCCAGGCTCAAGCCATTTTGTTGTTTCAGCCTCCCGAATAGCTAAGATTATAGGTATGGGACACCACGTCTGCTAATATAAGAATTTTTAGCAGAGACTGGTTTTTACCATGTTGACCAGGCTGGTCTCGAACTCCTGACTTTCAGTGATCCACTCACTTTGGCTTCCCAAAGTCCTGAGATTACAGCCGTGAGCCACATATTTTTTAATTAAGGTGTGTACTATATATATATATATATATATATACATATATATATATGCATATATAATTCTATTTTACATTAAATAGACTGTAGTATCATAAATATAACTTTTATATGCACTGGAAAATCAAACAATGCTGTGACTTACTTTATTAAAATATTCATTTTATGGCAGTAATCTGGAACCAAATCTGCAATATTTCTGAGGCATTTTAAATGTTTTTGTTTAATTTAATTAATTTATTTATTTGCCAGATTCTGGGAAGGATCCCTTTATTCAATGTCATGCCCTCCACCACCTACCACATACATAAAATACATATGTACAAGAAGTGAAGCTCCTTATGGACAGGGGAGATGGACTTCCAGAAATAATGACTGCTTTCTAGATATGTCATAAATTAAAACTGCTCTGAATACCTTTAATTTGACTACGTGATTATTTTTTCCAAGGTAGAGATGATATTACCATTCACCTCCTCAAACTTTTAATGGTTCTCTACTACCTGGACATTGTGAACAAATGCCTTTCTGAATCCGGTCCCAATTTACCTTTTGGCAAATTTACTTTTTGACTCCAAATTTACTTGTCCTTGCTCTTCAAGAGGAATTCTACATCCCAGTGAAACTAGATTACTCTGTACATGGGAACAGTTTTCTGACTCCTCTGACTATATTTTGTTTATTTTAATTTTACGGCATTTCCAAGAATCAACTTATTTCAATCCATCTTATTAGGAACCATCTAAAATGTTTTCTGCTTCATGAATCTTTTTCAATCTAACTCCCTCACAAACTTATGAAAATTTCCCCCTTTTGTGTTTATGTAATATTATTGCCTTGCATAGTCTTGAGACACATATTGTTTCCCTGATTTTAATTGCATTTTTTGACAAACTATTTTATCTCTATACTAGTATACAAGTTCCTTACAGGGGTTGATCTTAAAATCTTTGTATTGCTTGGAGTGTCAAATAGAATGCCTTGTTCATAGAAAATATTAAATACATATAATTTCTACAATTAGACTGAATTTAAAACAATAAATAACTGCAGTCTAATCAGAATTTAATTTAATATAAAAATTTTAAACATACTACAAAATTTAATATGTCTTAGTGATCATAGAAATGCTAAATTTTATGAAAAATAGATCAAAATCAATATGACATCTCTAAGAAGAAAAGATTCATAAAGATGCTAAATACGTCATTTGCTTTAAGTTCTCCTTGATTCCTGGGAGATTTTTAAATCAGGAATGTATACTGGCCAGAATTTCAGAAAGAATGATTTTGTAAAAATCTAAATCAATCATAATGTTTTAGCAAACAGTAATCTATAATATAGACATTGTTTTGTTTTGGTTTGTACTTTAAAAAAAATTTGAGTTGATTGGGGTTGCTATAACTGGGTACTTATTTAAAATCAAATGAATTTCAACTTATGACTCATACTAGAATAAATCCCAAAATGGCCCCAAATTTAAATATAAGCAATTAAATCAAATTAGCTATAGAAATTACATGATAATATTTTGAATTATATTTTAATTTTAGATTTATTAAACTTTTTTTTACTTCTGAGGTTTTTATTACATTTAGAAGACTGTATTCAATTTCTAAATAATAATAATAATGTTTGAATATCAAAAACTGCCGTAAGTGAAGTAAAAATATTGGTGGCAAAATGGAAATAAAATTAAAACTCTTATTACAAGCAAAGGGCTACTTTCTCTAGTATGGAAAGAACTCCTGTAAGCCCATAAGAAAAATAAATAACAAATATTCAATGAAAAATGATTAAGGTTATTATTGAATTTATCAGAAATAGAATTAAAATGGCATTAAACTGAAAAAATCCTGTCACAAAAAACAAAATACATTCAAAGTAAAATTATACTAAGGCTGTTTTCTACTTAAAGGTTATCAAATTTTAAAAACTATGCTACATGTCAATGCTCTGAAGAAAGAGGCAATTAATTACATTGCATGTAGAAGTGTGTATTCATACAATTTGCATTAAGCACAATATGGCAAATATATTAAAATTAAATACACACAATGTTTTAAGGAGTAAATTTGCTTCTGTGAATTTAAACTAACAATATTTTCCAGTAAGTATGAAATGATATAAATGTAAGGGTATTTATTGCATTGCCACTTGTAGAAACAAAAGTTTGACCAAAAGAAATGTCGATCTTTAGCAGACTGATGTATGTGATTCATCAGCTACTGATCCAACAGTAGAGCAGGTGTATAAAAAAGAACGAAGGATCTCTTCATGAACTGATTGAAACAATCTCCAAAAATTGTTTTTAAATGATAACAAGGTACAAATCAATGTCTATTTGGGAAAAAAAGAAAATAGCAAGACTTTAACTGGGTTTATTTATGAAACGTATCTAAAAAAATACAATAGAAAGTGATAACTTTGTCTCTAGGAAGAAAAATGGCTTCTGGAAGTTCAAGAGAGAGAAAAAATAATTTTCACAAATAAATAATGAGAAAGGATGGTGTATTCTTAGAATAGAATGACAACTAAATATTAATGATGATGGAGTTAGAAAATTATCAACAGATACAAACACTAATAAAATAGCTTTACTGGGAAAATAATGTTTATGCTGTCTTAAATACATCCTTACAAATTGTTAATTATCAAGACAAAAACATAGTAACTCTATAAAGGAAAAGCTTGGCAGAGACAAATTTCAAGAAATTATCAAATTAATCTTCATTAATATTGGCACAAACTAACAATATATCTTTCCTGATTATCCACTGAGAAGAATACAAGAGCACTTCTGGCAAACAACGCCTGAATGTGACTTAAGCATGATAAACATCAGATAAACTCAAATTGAAGGATATTCTATAAAGAACCTGGTCCATGTGTATTTCAAAAATATCAAGGTCAAAAAAGCTGCAGATTATAGAGGAATAAGTAGACATAATAACTAAATGCAGATTTTGATAATGAATTTGATTCTATATTGGGATTAAAAAGAGACATAAAGACATTACTGATACCGCTCATGTACATTTTTATTGGGTTGTTATTCTTTATTATTGTTGAGTTGTAGTAATTGTTATATATTTTGTATAGAAGTCTTTTGGGATGAATATATTTTCAAATAATTTCTTCCAGTCAGTGCTTTTCATACAGGATCTTAGCAGTTCCTCTTGAAGAGAAGAATTTGTTAATTTTAATGATGTCTATTTCTAGATTGTTTACTCATCAATATAAAATTAGAATGAACACATAAAATTTTATTTTTGAAAATTGTCTAAAACTATTAGAATAGCATTGAACCAAAAGAACTATTTGAGAAAGTCAACATCTTAGCACAATTTAAGCTCGACCTGTGACATTTTATCTATTTTTTCATTTTATTCGTTTTGTTTTTTGTAGTTTTCAGGTTAATGGGCTTACCCACCCATTCTACTTAATTCTTCCCTAAATATCTTATATTTTTGATACTATCTCAATTTTTAAAATTATCATCCCATTTCGCTGCCGAAACTCCATTTCACTTTTGTAGACTGAACTTACAGCTTTGATCCTTTAATACATTAAACTACTCTAGTAGCTTCTTGTAGATTTTTTATGTAGACTATAATGCAATATTTAGCTAGAAACAATAATTACACCATTTATTTATTTATTTATTCTTATTTTATTGCAGTGGGTGGGGCTTCTAGTGTAGAATAGATTGGTGAAATAAGGCATTCTTAATTCTTTTCCATTTAAGTGGAAAACATTCAGTCTTTCACTATTAAATGTATTAGTTGATATTAATTGCAAGATATTTTGTTGCTATTTATTTACATATTACTTTGCTTGTTTGATGAAATTCCCTTGGATTCTTAGTTTGTTGAGAATTTTGTTGAATCACACATAGATATTGAATTTTGACAAGTGCTTTTTCTGCATTCATCGTGATGATCAAATGTTTCTTCATTATTTTGTATTGATATACTAAAATATGTTGTTTGAGTGTTGAATGAATGTTTTATTCTTTAGTAAATAAGTATTATTTTCTATTCAACTGGATTTGAATTACTGACATTTTAAGGATTTTGCTTTTATGTTCATGACTAATTTCTATCTATTTTTTCTTCACATGTACTCTATCTGATTTTGTTAAAAAAAATAAAAAAAGGATTGCTGGACTCACAAAATCAGCTAGAAAATCTTTCCTTTTTTCTTATCCTAAACAGTTTGTGTAGAATTGGTGCTATTTGTTTATGCAGTGATTGACAGCATTCTCAAATAAACCCATCATTGTCCAGAGTTTTCTTTGTGGGCATATATTTAACTATGAATTCATTTTATTTAAGAGATATGGGAATAGTAAAATATTCTTTTTATATTTCTTCCAGTTATGTTAAGTTTTGTTTTCAACTAACTTACCCATTTCATATAAGTTGTTAAATATTTTGGCAAAACCTTATCAATCATATTTTTATTTCAATATTTAATTTATTTATCGTTTATAGTGATACCTGCTCAGTCACCCCTGATATTGCAACTAGAATTTTTTTTCTCTCTCTCTTTATGTCCATCTCCCACTTCCAGTTTACTTCATGTATGTCTTGTTTTATAGTTGCTTTTTGAGAGTAGGAAAAGTCCAGCACTGTTAATTCTGTTACGGTCAAAAGCAGAACATATAATAAGATTTTAATTAAAAGCAAACCTTTACGGTATGGCAGTGAAGATGTTATTTAAAAATCAAATCAAAGGAACATGCTTTTGTAAGTGAAACTAAGGATGCCTCTAGTTTGATAGTCAATTTGCAGGGCAAATTCTGTTGGTGATATTTCCATTAAGGCCAGGAAAGTGAGAAAAGATGCCTAATTCATATCTGGGAATTCCTTCTTACAACAGAAAGATATCAGAAAGTAGCTCACCAGGAATTTCCACCAAGAGGAAACACACCTGGCATTTGGTCTGATAACCAATTTCTTTCAAATTTCACTTTTGCCTCTTTCTAAAACATCAGGGTTACATTTGTTTGTCAGGAGATTTGATGCTTTGTGTGATGAATTGATATCTTGAATGCTTTGTGAAATTTAAGGTCTCAAACTACTATGAGACTTGAAAAGTTGTGTAGACATCTTTCTTGATATTTGGCTTGGTGTCTTCCAGAGGCTCTTCCAAGGAATAAGTCTCACAGCTCACCTTTCTTTTTGGGCATCTTATACTCTTCAAGAGGCTAGACTCTGATTATGTATGAGGATTTCTGTGGCATGACGTAAAAAAATCTAATAGGAATAACATTGTGTATAAAAGAAATCAGCAAATAAATCTGAGGAAGGAAATAAAGAAACAAACAAAAAGCCTATATAAACCAACAGAACTAAACACCTCCCAACTGCTGCTTGTAGCGGGGGTAGTGGTACATTTCTAATGCAAAATAGCTATTCTAATGACAGTTTTAAGACCAAGCAGAAATTATCCAATAAAAAAGGAGACACAAATTACTATTATTAGATATGCAAGAGGGATCATCACCATTGATCCTATGTACATTAAAAGCATAATAATAAAACATTGTGAGCAATTCTGTGCCCACAAATTTAATAATGGATGAAATAGACCAATTTATTGAAAAACACAAAATAAAACAATTCACAAAAGGAAGAGTAATCTAAATAGGCTTAAAACTATTAAATATATTTAATCAATAATTAATAGTCTTCCATTAAACAAAGCACCAGGCTCAGATGCTTTCACTACTTAATTCTAAAAAATATTTAGGTAGAAATTAAACCATGTTTCTATAATCCCTTCTAGAAAATATAAGAGAAAACATTTCCTAATTAATTTTATGATACCAGCATTACCCTGATGTTCAAAAATAAAGACATTACCAGAAAGAAAAATGACATCCAATATCTCTTATAGACGCAGATACAAAAATCTCAACAAATTGTTATCAAACGCCATCCAATAATGTATAAAAGTAATTACATACCACAACCACGTGTTATTTATTCCAGATGTGCAAGTCTGGCTCAACAATAAAAAATCAATGATTTTAATCCATCAAATCAACATGGTAAAAAAAAAAAAAGAATATGATAATATCATTTGGCATAAAAAAAATCATTTGAAAAAGCCCAGTACTCATTCAAGATGAGGAAAATAACATCTCTAAGAACTCCAAGCAAACTAGGAATAGGAGAGAATTTTCTCGTCTCGATAAAGAACATCTATAAAACCCCCCAGCTAATATCATACTGTATGGCAAGAAACCGGATGTTTTCACCTTAAGTTGGTGACAAGGTAAAGATGTCCTCTCTTACCACTCCTGCTGAAGATTGTACTGAAAGTCCTAACTAATGAGTGAGTAAAGAAAATTAGAATCAAGGAAACAATTCCTGCAATTAATAAAAAAGATATGGCAGGGCTGCAAGATAAAAAATTACCATAAAAAGTTGATTGCTCTTCTTTATAAGAGCAACAAACAATTAGAACTTAAAATATAAAACACAATATAATTTACACTAACATAAATAGTGAATCCTTAGGTATAAATCTAACAAAATATTTATAAGATCACCATAAATGGATGTGGAAACTCACAAAGCTCTGATGAAAGAAACCAAAGAAGCACTAAGTAAATGGAGAAATATTTCATGTTAATTGATTGCAAGACCCAATATCGTGAAGACAGCTGTTACTTCCAGCTGGATCTATTAACTGAATACAGTTCCACTCAAGATTTCAACCATTTATTTTGTAGATGTCTATAAACTGATGCTAAATTAATCTGAAGAGGAAAAATACAAACCAAACAAAGCCAAACAGTCAACACAATGTTAAAGAAGAAGGACAAAGCTAGACAATGGACATTTTCCAACTTTAAGGATAATAAACCAAAGTGATCAAGACACTGTGGTATTAGTAAAAGAATAGAAACTTGGATAAATATAACAGAAGTGAGGGCCCAGAAGCAGACCACACACATCTGTCAATGGAAGATGAAGATGTCCTCTTCCAACAGATAGAAAATGATTTGGAGAGATTAAATCAAGATGGCCGACTGAGTCTCTGTGTTCTTCTCATGGAATGACAGAAAGTTAGAAAATTATAGAAAGCAGGGAAATACAACAAAATATAGTAACTGCCATCAGCACTGAAGACATTAAGGCAATTCTCTTTTGACATATGCATACATTGTGAAATACTGTAATTACCAATGTATCAAAACATCACATTGTACATCCTAAATATATGCAATTTTTATCTGCCAATAATACCTCAAAAATGGGATAAAAGAAGGAATTGAAGCAATTCTGAAAGATAAACAGCAGAAAAAATATCAGGTGTATACAAAAATAACTAGAGAAAATATGCAGAAAAGTACTTAGAAAGCAACTAACAAACAAATCAGCAAACAAAAAATACACTAGAAGTTATAAGTCATGAAGAAACCATGCATTCTGAAGCAGAAGTGCTAAATTCAATAAACAGAAAGATAAGTTTTTAAAGAAGCATACTTGACAGAATAAATTGAAATGGAATAGAGAATAAAAATATAATACTCTCACAACAAATTTAAAGTCGGTCATTGTGTATGATAAGATGCCTTAGAATTTACATTTCTTCTTGTCATAAATAATACACAAGGTCATTACACACACACACACACACACACACACACACACACACATGCATACAATGATAGAAAAACATGCAATGCCAATGGAAGAGTGAAAGCTATTCCAAACACGTGGAAAATTCTGGTCAGATATTAGGGTGTGCTGGTTAGTTGCTGAAGAGCCAAGGAAGAGAGAAAATATGATTACTTAAATGAATTGCAGAGCTCACAAGATATAAAATTAAACAATGGTTAGAAGATGCAGAAGTAATGTACCCACAAAAATTAAAAATAACAAAAAAAAAAAAAAGAGAGGCAGAAGCAGTTTTTTGTTTTTGCTTTTTCTCCCTGAGATGAGTCTTGCTCTGTCACCCAGGCTGGAGTGCAATGGTGCCATCTCGGCTCACTGCAACCTCTGCCTGCCGGGTTCAAGTGATCCTCCTGCCGCAGCGTCCCAAGTAGCTGAGATTACAGGTGTGAACCACCAGGCCAGGCTAATTTTTGTAGTTTTGAAGAGACAGGGTTTCACCTGGTTGGCCAGGCTGGTCTTGAACTCCTGACCTGAGGTGATCTAAGAAGCAGTTATCTTAAGCAAAGCTGAGAGAAAATTTTCCACTGAGTTTTTACAAAGATGATATGCTTATCATTCCTTCAATTAATGTAAGATATCTATCTACCTATCTACCTACCTACCTATCTGTATTTTAGATTCAGTGGGGTGCATGTGCTTGTCTGCTACTTGGGTCTATTGCATAATAGTGGGGACTGGGCATCTAGGTCCCAAATAGTGAACACTGTTACAAATTTACTAATGGGATGTTGGTTGTCATGTGCCTCAGTAGCAGACATTATAATCATTTTTAAAAGGGATTTACATTTTTTTCTTTAATTTTCAGATAGACTAATGAGTTTTAATTTCAAAACTTGATCAGAGAGAGATCCCAGATGTTTTTACCAAAATATATCATAAAAATGTTGATAAAGAGGCATTTCATAGATAAGCAAAAGGTGATTCTTTGGTACCTGGAGTTCAATCAGAAGCTCAAGAGCCAGCCAATGGTTTCACCTTTATCAAACAGGACTTTTATTATTTTCTCATCAGCAGCCGCAGAAAGGCCTGCAAAAGAGTTACAGCTATGATTGAAAAATATTCACTACTTTGAAATTAAGTTTGGTAACAAAATATAAACACTATTTATTGTATGTATTTTGAAATATATGAGCACACATTTGACTACTGAATTCAGCATAATTGTATTTATGATATGACAATGATGTGTAATTACATTTCTCTCCAAGCCCTATCACAAGATAGAAGAACTTTATTTAATTTTATTATGTGTTTCTTCTGTATTATCTTTCAAGCAAATCAGGATTTGATGAATTATTTAGCGTAAGCTGGCAAACCAGTCCTGCAGCCCCTGCACATAAAGTAATTCTGATTCCAATAAATGTACTTTTGACAAATGGTTCCTGCTTACATGATTTATCAACCTAATGTGGAATGGACCCACAGCAGTGGAGTAGTCGGCCTCTTTTGCACTTGGTTCTGTCTTTACATGCCGAGAGGAGAAAGGCAGAAAGCATAACTTATATCAAAGAAGTGGATGGAAAAATATGATGTTTGTGCTAAGTTGACAGCATATGGATCAAACAACAGAAAATAAAGAAAAAGCAATAAAGACATACAAAGTTTACTTTTATCTTCAATCATGGAAATTGTGTCTGCCAAAGAAAGAAAAAATCACCATTAGAGTTAACTGAGTCTATTAAACTATAAACCACAAGGTGGCTTCTCCTCTCATAAACTTAGTTCCAAGGGGTTGCAGTCAACTTAGATTTAGAGGCCACAGCATTACTACTGTGGGTTAATAAGATCCTAGGAGTGGTTTGGTTGAAATGATATAGCTGGAAAGTATATGGAGTTATTTTCATGAACATCACTTTCATATTCAACAGTAATCAAATTGCAAGCATTTATATAATTTGAAATCTTCCATCAGTTGATAGTTCACTACAGTACATGAAATTATGTGATTAAAAGCATCTACTAAAAACTAACTTCATTAACATGTATTATGACACAATTTCCTGTCCAGCCCAGAAAGTGACATAAAAGGGTCTGTAGCCAGGTGCAGTGGCTCACTCTTGTAATCCCACACTTTGGGAGACTGAGGCCAGTGGATCACTTGAGGTCAGGAGTTCGAGACTAGCCTGACCAACATGGTGAAACCCCATCTCTACTACTACTAAAAATATAAAATATTAGCAGGTGTGGTGGCAGGTACCTGTAATCCCAGCTACTTGTGAGGCTGAGGCAGGAGAATCACTTGAACCCAAGAGGCGGAGGTTGCAGTGCGCTAAGATCACGCCATTGCACTTCAGCCTGGGCAACAAGAGCAAAACTCTGTCTCAGACAAACAAACAAAAAGGGTCTGTCACTGCAGCAACCCAAAACTCACAGAGTATACAGAAAAGATGAATATGTTAAATATCATTATGAGAGTATAATTAAAAAAAAAATCCAGACTGTAGCAGAATTAACAGGGCAAATAACAGCATTCTTCAACAAACAAATGGTAAGACAAAAGGTATAAAAATATGTAAAAGATATACTAATTGTAATATGCACCAGTTTTATAGTTCATGATTTTAATTACAGACCACACATGTTGAAATGCTTGTAAGATGTGCTTCGGAATCATCAGGGCAAAGTGAGTGGAAAAAGATATAGATGAAATAAAATTGGCCATGAGCTGGCAACTTTTTGAAGCTAGATGAAGAGTGTATGGCAATTTATTATACTATTCTATCCTTTGTATGCATTGGAAATTTTCTACAACCAACCAAAAACCAAAACCCATAGCGTGCTTTCTTGATATTGCAACAGGGAAACCAAGTTTCTAGCCTGTGTATGAGAGGAATCAACCTTAGAATAGACACTCATGAAAGATTCTTCTAAGGTGACATATTTAGAACTAAAAGATAAGTAGATGAATAGGCGTTATCCAGGTGATTATGGTGGACAAAACTGTTTAAGTCAAGGTAACAAAATATATGGAAAACCTTGAAGTAGATAGAAGTTAGGTAGATTTTAAAAAAATCAAACAAAACAAAACACAAAGACCACGTAAACGGAAGCACTGTGATGTAGAAAGACCCAGTAATGAGTGTGAATCTATAGACAGGGCTGCATCACACAGGGTTTTAGTGCCTTTATTAAATGTTGTAAACAGTCTTATGAAAAATGGGAAGCCATAAATAAGTTTTAGCAGGGAAAAATATAATTAAATATGAATTATTAAAATAACATTTTACTGTCCTTGAAGAATGAAGTAAAGAAAAACAAAAACAAAAGCAAGAAGGAATATGTGGCCACTAAAAAAATGTTGAACCCAACAAAGGTTCTGGCAGGGACCAGAATGAAGTAGTATGTATACAAAAAAGCGGATTAGTTTGAGAAGTATTTGAATGATCAAATAATAACTTGATGGTGTCCTAGATTCGGGATGTAAGGAAGAGAGAGAGAAAAGTGAAAAAAAAGACTTCTAGGCTTTTAGGCAGTGAATGAAAACATTACTGCTATTCACCAAAACACTCAAGAGGATAGGTTAGGGGAAATAAATGTGTTTATTTCTAGACTTGTAGACTTTGAGTTGCTTTGTACAACATACGTAAGCCTACACAGAAGTCATTTATATAACAATAGGGCATTCAGAAGATGGATCTCGTCTAGCAAGATAAATGTAGAAGTCTCACAAAGATGAGATTACCTAGGAAAAATACAGAACCAAAAGGGAACCTACACAAAGAATTCCCAAACTTTAGGAGCCAAAGAGATGCCTTCTGCTTCCACATAGGATGTAATAGGTTGCAGTAACCACTCAGCGTACCTCCTGTCACATCCAGAAGAAGCTGTATCAATTTTGTAAACCATATTTTAAAGAAATAAGAGCACTATGTAATGAGGAGCAAACACATTGAAGTTCCAGACAAAGAAATACATCCAAAGTAAGTTGGCCATCAGTGGCCAGGATATTGACTCAGGCCTTTGCAGAATTTGGTCGTAAACTGAGTAGCAAATTTGGCCCACAGATTTAAAAAAAATGAAAGAGAAGAAAAATAATAGTAAAGCTTTGGCAGACAAGTGAGCATGAAGTTATAGAATGCATACTTGTGGAGATTTGAATGAGCAGTCAGTTTTCTCCATCAAGTATTTGTTGGGTTCTGAGGCTGTGCTTAGTACGCTGGAGGATGAGGAAGACTCTTGAAAGGCAGAAGGAAAGCTCTTACAATTTTCAACACTTTATAGACAAATAATTGCTATAAGTAGAGCCTGCCTTAAGCACACACCTTGCCCCTCCATTAAGATATGTGCCATTCTGAAGCTTCAAAGAATGAGCTAAAGAGTATGTCCAAAACTTCAGAAAAGGCAGAATTGAATATTTTTCATTATTTTGGAAGATAAGGAAATACAAACACACTAGGTTTTGAATGAAAAACCAAGAAAGTCCAGGCATAAGAAAGACGCACAAACTAGATTTGAATACACCCTTACTAAAAACATCAGCCAACTCCGGCTCAACTCAATCCCATATTGGTTGAAGATATCTACCTCTCAACCATATAGAATCCCGGAAATCAAAATACCTGAAATATAAAACTCACTGGTAAGATTTTAGAAAACATGACAAGACAGGATTAATAATTTTGAGAAGTCAATAGAAAAAATCCAGTGGAAGCATAGAAAGAAAATGAAAGATTAAAACAAGACACAACAGTGTAAGAGTCATGCAGAATATATAACTAAAGAAGATAAATCACCATGCAGTTTACAGACCTTGAAATATCCGGTGTTACTTTAAAATGCTTTATGACAAATCATTCACAAGAACATAAAATTAACAATTTTTTTAAAAAAATACAGTTTGTCAAAACTGAAACAACAAGAAATAGGAAATCTGAAGTCACATCTGATCAATAAATTTATCAATTAAAAATAGACCTTCCTCACCCAGGAAATTATAGCTCCAGATGAATTCATTAATAAAGTCTAACACTTAAGGAAATATTAATACCAATTTTACACCAATTTTTCAGATAATGGAAAATGATAAACAAACGTTCCCAACTTGTTTATAATAACAGAATTATATCTGTGTAAAAGCTGGAAAAAAATCATAACATGATCATAATAAATCAAACCCAGTAATACGTAAAAAGAATAATGCATTAAACCAAGTAGATTTTTTTCTGAGATACAGGCTAGGGAGCAGTGGCACAATCTCGGCTCACTGCAACCTCCTCTTCTCAGGTTCAAGCAATTCTCCTGCCTCAGCCTTTCAAGTAGCTGGGATTACAGACACGTGCCACCACTCCTGGCTAATTTTTGTATTTTTAGTAGAGATGAGGTTTCACCATGTTGGCCAGGCTGGTCTTGATCCTTTGGCCTCAAGTTTTCTTCCCACCTAGGCTTCCCAAAGTGCTGAGATTACAAGTGTGAGCCACTGAGCATGACCAGACCAAGCAGCTTTTATAACAGGATTTAAAAATCATCATATATAATTTAACACATTAATAGAATAAAGATACATACTGACCATGTTAAATATGGAGAGAGCATTTAATGAAAATTTAACACATACACATGTAAATCTCTAGGAAAAAAAAAGAAGAAATCTTTATAATTAAAAAAAAATATGGTATGTACAAAAAGTCTAGAGTAAACATACTCAGTGGTAAAGTATTGACATTTTCCAACCTGAGCTCAGGAACAAATTAAGGGTGTTTTCAATATTTACTTCAATTTAACATTGTACTGGAGGCATAGCTCCTACAGTAGGGCAAGGAAAAACAAAGTTTACAAGGATTAGAAAGGAAGTAAAGATTCCAAGGAAGTAAAACTCTTTATTTACAGGAGGTATATTTGTGTATATAGAAAACATTCCCTGCCACCTCATGACTCCCCTCGCCTCAAAATCTGAAATATCTGAGGGACTTATCATGGTCTCTGAATAAAAGATCTGTATCGAAAAGTCAATTGTAGTCTTCCAATGTTAGCAATAAATAATAAGAACATATTATTTTCAATAGCACACATAACCAAAATGATAGCAATAAAATGCAATACTCTAAGTTACGTAATAAAAAAGCAAACTCCTGCTACATGCAATAAAAAGAATGATTCTTACAGATGTAATTTTGAACAAAAGAAACAGGAAGAAACAACAAACAAAAAACTTACCACAGTATGGTTCCATTTGTATGGAAGTGAAAAACAAGTTAATCTGGTTTTATCAGGTTGGTGGTTACTTGGTGGGAGCCACTTGGGAGGCTGGTAAGGATTTATTTGCTGATCTAGGTGGTGACTATGTACTACCTTACAAATGTATAAAGCTGTGTTACTGGACACTTAAGATTTTTACCTTTCAGTGTTTATGTATTACTTTGCTAGGGCTGTCATAACAAAATACTACAGACACGGTAGCTTACATAATATAAATTTATTTTTTCACAGTTCTGGAGCTAGGTGTCCAAGATCACTGTGTTGACAGGTTTGGTTTTTCCTGAGGCCTCCCTGGCTTGCAGATGACTGACTTCTCGCGATGTCCTTATTTGTCTTTTCTGTGTGTGGACACATGTCTGTGTCCAGATTTCCTCTTTCTCATACATACAGCAGTCATATTGGAGTAGGACTCACCAGAACAGCCTCGATTTAATTTAATTACCTTTCTAAATAGGGAGAAAGAATTATAAAGCCCCATCTCCAAATACACTCATACTCTAACATACAGGGAGTTAGGACTTCATGATATAAGTTTCAACAGGCCCCAATTCAGCCCATACTATTATGTAAATTATAAATTAATAAATAGGAAAAATACATACATTAAACTAAAGGGGCAGGTAAGAAAATAAAGTCAAAATAAAGACTGAATTGAAGCAGCTCGAAAGTTAATCAAGAAATAATTTGATTGTAAAGTCAAATGAAAATGTTCAGGCTCCAAAATTGATCACATAACATGATCATAGCTACATCAAGCATAATGCCAGATACTCAATAAATATACGCTAAATAACCAGTGTTTAAAAAATAGAAAAAAAAAATAAAGTGTAACGGAATGGTTTAACATGGTTAATCTAAGTGTTCTTTTTCTCCTTTTCTTTCTCTACCCCAATGATTTAAATGAATAATTATGTAGGGTTTTTAAGAAAAATTTTAAACAGTAAAATAAACTATGAACACAGTTCTTCTCTAAAAATATCCTACTCCATCCTTCTACCCCAATTACTTATATGAATAACTATGTAGGATTTTTAAGAAAATTTTTAAAATGTAAAATAAACTATGAACACAGTTCTCTAAAAATATTCTGCTCCTTCCTTCTACTCATTAATTCAGGGTGCTTTCAGCTCCACCTGCTTCACAACTCTGACCACATCGTATGTGGTAAATGTCTACAAATTGCCCCTGAGAACTCCCCAGACAGCTTAATCAGTCACCAGCTGCAGAGGTCTGAAAGCCAAGTTGTTGAACAGATACGAGAGCAATTTCATAAATATACCCAGGAGCACTGCCTTACATGAAAGGATGCAATGATGAGAGAATATATATATAGGCCAGAACCACATGGGAAAAGGCCACAGAGCTTCATTATTTTATTTATTATATTGTATTTATTATATGGACAGTTTTGGAAGTCTGTGGGCTAGTTCTTATAGGCAGGTTCCTCAACTTTCCTGAATAACCTGTATTTATATGGAGAACTAGGTGAAAATTATGTCGTTAGCAGCAATTGAAGTCATCTTTCTCAAATAATGTTAATAAAGTTCATAGAACAGGAAACAGAAGGTGGGAAGGGAGAAGAGAGGTTTCAAAGCTTTTCAGATTATGAAGGAAATCTGACTTGTATTTCATATATCAAAATGATTCTTGTTATTTCTAGAACCAATCTGCTAACTTTTGAATTAACAAAAGTTACGTAGCAAAGAGTATCCACATTGGAAAACAGGAAGTTGAATTGTCTTTGCAGATGACATAATCCTATGTACTAAAAACCCTAAAATATTCACCAAAACATTTTAGAACTGATAAATTTGATAGTGTTGCAGGATACAAAATCAACATACAAAAATCAGTAGAGTTTCTGTACACCAGCTACACTCTAGTGTAAAAAATGAAGAAAGCAATCCCATTTACAATAGCTACAACAAAAATATTTTTTTTGGAATAAATTTAACAAAAAAAGTGAAATACCTCTGCAAGGAAAAATAAAAAACACTAATGAAAGAAATTGAAGAGGACATGAAAAAAATGGAAAGACTTCCCACATTTATGGATTGGAAGAATTAATATTGTGAAAATGATCATGCCAACAGAAGTGATCTGTATAATCAATAAAGTCTCTATCAAAATACCAATGACAGTCTTCACAGAAACAGAAGAAACAATTCTAAAATTGATATGAAATCACAAAAGACCCTGAATAGCGAAGCAATCCTGAGCAAAAATAACAAAGCCGGAGGCATCACATTAAGCCACTTCAAAATATTTTGTAAAACTATAGTAACCAAAACAGCATGGTACTAGCATAAAAATAGGCACATAGGTGGAACAGAATAGAGAACCCAGAAATAAATTGACATAATTACAGCCAGTTTATTTATAACAAAGATTCCAAGAACGTTGGGAAAGAAACTGTCATTTTAATAAATGGTGCTGAGAAAATGGGACATCTATATACAGAGGAATAAAACATGACTTATTTGTAAAAGTTTAACATAATTCTTGACCTTCTTCTTCTGCCTCCCCTTCCATACACACCCATTTTTTCCCTGAAATACAATGTACCATGGGCTTTCAATAGCATTATTTTTAAATGCTTTTTAAATTATTTAAGTTGATTTTTTTATTAATGCTTGTTGCACTGGTTTTATATGAAGTAGTGGCAAACACTAAAATTTATATTATTGAAGTCTTGTGGTTTCAAAGAATGACTGCTGCATATCATTTGACTGCAAGGAAAGGGGACTCTAATAGCGTTTTTAATGTTGAGAATTCCTTCTAAATCAGGTTAGCTCAAGAATGTGGTCAGCCACCACTCATCGTAGTGGGTGTTGCAACTTTGCCGTCTCAGAAACTTCCAGCTGCCTTTTTTGTGCCTCTCTCCCACTCTCCTGGAGTTCTCTCATAACAATATGCTGAGAATGTTGATAAGGATAAGTCACTATTAGTGGAACTGTCAACCTGAATTGTCTTCACGCACGACAATTTGGCTGTCGTTTTTAAAGTTCAAATTGAAAAGGTTTTTTAATCCAGCATTTTGAATATGGTATGTATTTTACAGAACTACTTTCATTTTTGTGGGGTGGGGTGGAAGCAACATAATATATGTGCTTGGACATTCATTGCATAATTATAATTGTAAGATACAGTAACTAAATGAATTTCTATATAAGAAGATTAGTACAATAAATTACGATACCCTCATAAAATGAAATATTCTATACTCATGTAAAAAGACAATTTTATATATCTCCTGGTGGTCGTTTTAAGTGAAAAATTCAGCTATAAAACAATGTGACTAAAGAAAAGAGATATAAACACACATACATATACATATACACACATACATATATCCATTGTTATATGTATATTATGCATAATTACTAAATGTTATTATTAAATTCAGGAATACCTTTGGAAATTAAATAGATATTAGTCCTGACTTTCAATGAGAATAGCTGGTTTATCTGGGATCAAAATAGAAAGGAAGGGAAGCATACTATTCACTGTATTCACTTATATATTGTTGAAATTTGATCAATGTGTATTTCCTATTTAATAATTAATCAACAAAACAATATTAAGATAAAGTATAAATTATTAAGAGATGATATTAATATAGTATCATCATTCCAAAGGAACTTTTATAAAGCTGAAGATTGCGTAGATCTACATATTATGCTAATCCTGAAGTCACAGATAATCCTGAACCTTTATTTAAGGTTCATGTAAGGCTGGGTAAATTGTTTAGCTCTCTTCCAAACAGGGATCATTTTATTGATATATACACTTCAGCATTAATACCTCATCTGGTTGCACTATACACACATTTGCATAGATGTAACTACACATAAATATTGCATATGTATGAATACATAATGACATATTCATGTCAATAGAAATAATACTACATAAGTTATCTCGAATGTCAAACATTCATGATTAGGCTTTTTATATATACATGACAAAAAGAATAACCATATCATTGAAAGAGTCAAAAGAACGGGAACTCAGATGCTATGACTGACCTAATCACCAACATTCATTTTACATATTATTTCAGGACTTATTAATAGGGGGATACATTATATAAATTGTTTTTTTTTTCTTGGCTTTCTTGATTATGCATTCTTTACCCCACCCAGTCTGAATTCTTCCTGATAAATGTAGATTATTCACGTGTGATTCTCTTTTATTTTGAGATATGCTTCTGTGATTCCCAGTAGGCATAAGCTTTATCCTTTTCCATCAATTTTCTGTTTTCCTATCTAAGCAAATTGTATGCATCAGTAAAATACACTAAACATCACTTGTTTTGAAAACAAAAACAAGTTTAGGATAGATGCATATTTCTGTTGAGTAGACTCTTGTTATCATTAAATGTTTCTTTATCTCTGGAAATATTTCTAACCCTAATTATCTCTCTTTTCAATAGTGGTAGGGCGACATTGACTTTCTTTTTGGTTGGTGTTTGCTTGGTGCATTTTTAATCTTTACATACCTTTTATTTTTATCTTTTAAGTTTCCTCATATTTAATGGTGTTTTTTTATAATCATAGGTTAGCTAGTTTAGTTTCTTCTTTTTTTATAATCCAGCCTATCAATTCTTATTTTAGAGAGAGGTCATAGTCCATTTAATTAAAGTACAAATATATTTGTACTTAAATCTAACATTTTATTCTTTGTTCTACATATGTTCATATGTGTTATTTTTTTCATAATCTTGCCTTCTTTTGAAATAATTATAAATTAAAAAAATCATCCTTTTGCCCTCTAATAGCTAGCATGTTATTTGTTTAGTTCAGTATTGCATTTATTCCTCTTTTTTGGAATATATAATACATTAGTACTTTATCACTTCCACAAAAAAGACTTTGCAAGCCTTACCTACAATGTATATTGAAACCCCCCAAACCATTATTGCTATTATTTTAAACAGCGTGTATTTACTTATATCTGGTTATTTAAACCATACTTTAAAAATATATGCTTGCCTCATCTTTTACCAGGGGTTATATTCCTTCTGACTAAATGACTTCCTTTTGTGTTTCTTTTAATGTGAGTTACTCTGATACAAGGTACATCATAGCCAGAAGCAAAGCTCTTTCTCCAAGTGATAGGAAGGATGGAGAGATAACAAGGAACTGTTTACAGCAGAGCAATGAAAGTAGATTTGCAAATAGTAAATTATGTTCAACCTTGGAATAGGTACTAAATAGAGGCACATTTACCTCTAGAGAGGTATAAGTAGAGGGCAAGAGTAATGAAAGGTGGCAGAGGACAATGAGTGTTGATTCCGGTATGTGCAGGTCTGGGTCCGAAGTCCAAGTCATCTATTTATAATCTTGTGGCATTAAGGAGAAAACAAAACTTGTCTAAGTTTCTAGCCTTAGTCCCAAAATAAGAAAAAAATGTTTTATATCATGAGGTGGTTATGGGAATTAGATAAACAATAATATATTTATCACAATGTGATGCCTGTTATATAATTGAAGCTTTATAAATTATAGCCATCATTAAGAAATCAAAAAATGTTTGATGGACACGCCATTGTGGTTGATGCTAAAATATAATTAGATTTTCACTGGAAAGAGATCAGAAGAAATGTGGCTGTTGAAGGGCCAGCAAGAATAATGACTTGGGTTATGAAAGAGACGACCATGTTGAGGGCACAGCAAACAACTAACTCTCCTGCGTCTCTGGAGCTGAGACTCTGGAGGATGATCCCTTGGAGCTTCATTATCGAGAATTTGGGTGCTCTGGAGAGGTGGTAATTCATGAGACAGAAAGCCCAGAAGAGTGCGTGCTAAGGGGATTAATCGTCATTACAGACACTGAGCAGGAATATACACTTGACCATGTCTTACAGAGTGAATCCTACGTGTCTGAGAGAATGCATATTATAGAAAGACGAGAGAATGTATACTATAGAAAGTCAGAGCAGCCCAGTCTTCTAGTTCTTTGATCCTCTGCCCATAACTCACCTCCCACTCCACTGCCAGCCACCTTAGTTGATTGAACAGTATAAAAATGTCTACAGAGAATAAAATGTTTTGATGTTTTGCTTATTTTCCCTTAGAAGATTTTTAGGCCATTTCATTTCCCAGTTTTTCTTCCACAAAACCTTTTCATATGGCATAAAGCTTGGATAGAAACAGATGTTCTGTCTTTCCCTCCTCCATTCCTACTGGCCTCTTTTTTTTTTTTTTTTTTGACACAGAGGCTTGCTCTGTCGCCCAGGCTGCAGTACAGTGGTATGATCTCGGCTTACTGCAGCCTCTGCTTCCTAGGTTCAAGCGATTCTCCTGTCTTAGCCTCCTGAATAGCTGGGACTGCAGGCCCCATGCCTCCTTGCCAGCTAATTTTTGTATTTTTTAGTAGAAATGGGGTTTTACCATATTGGTCGGGCTGGTCTTAAATTCCTCACCTCAGGTGATCCACCCACCTTGGCCTCCCAAAGTGCTGGGATTACAGGCATGAGCCATGGTGCCAAGTTTCCTATTGCCCTCTTAAAGACCAGAGGCTTCTGCCTTGTTTGTGATAATATATAAATTTTCTGCCACAGTTGGCATTAGAAAAACAACTTTGCAAATCAAAGATTGATGAAGAAGATTATGTTTTTGGTTTTGCCAACCCAGTAGGCAATATCTTCCATAAAATGACCATTTATTACTATGGCGATGAGTCAAGCTTTATGGAATCAAACACTTGGTTTTGAATGTGGGGTAGGATTAAAGCCCTGATCACTGCATTTAATCTGTGTAATTTCTCTGCTCCTCTGCCTCCAAGAATCTACAGAATCCTGACACACTTAGTTCAGGTATTCTCAGGCACCAATTCTAAGAGCGATTTCAGGTAGATTAGAGTTGGTTAACTGATTCTAAGGCATTCAGTTTCTTTTCTGTTTCATTGTGTTTTCTCCTTGCCAAGTGGGTCAGTGATTGGAAGGAACCACGAATTTCTTTTAGATCTAATTCAAGTTGATTTGCTAATATTCAGTAAATACACTGATCAAAGTAATAGAAAATGACTTCAGGAAGCAATGCTCTCATTGTCTTTGGGGTAGAGGACAGCAGATGTGGGTAACACTGCTTTTTGGGGAACATTTAGGAAGACCCTTTCCAAGACTTACAGTTTCCAGAGTACTGTGTGCAGGATGGTCAATGGTTTGAAACAATTGAAAGAAGAATAATTGGAGGATGAGACCTCTTTAGAGAGAAAGGAAGACTTTTTTGCCAAATGACAAGAGAGCCATTACCAAATATATACAAAGGGCTATGAACAGGAACAACCTGGCTTGTTCAAGGTTGCTGAAAGACAAAAGACAAAAAGTATAGATTGATGGATGTGGTCAGAGACGAGACAATCGAGAATGAACCAGAAATGGAAAAGGGATATAGGGAATCCCCTGAGAGAATTCAGCCAAGGCTACACGGCTATTCATTTATGTTAGCTTAAGTGATATTGCTACATGTAATTGGACCAAATCAGCTTGGTGATCCTTTCCAACACTAAAGCATTGTTTTGAAATGAAAATATACTTTGGCATATGACAATTTCTCTTCTGTCATACCTAAGACTTCTCTTCTGTTCATCTCCTTTTATTTTCTTAAAAAATTATAAAATCTTATTGGCACCAACTGGGATTCCTCAAGCCCCATTGTGTGTGTGTGTGTGTGTGTGTGTGTGTAAGTATATTCAAGTTATCTACAGAAAAAATATAACACAATAACCTAATCAGATTGTGCAAAATATACAATTTATGCACCTAATCCCCCTCTCCCAGCATATTCGAACAAGTTCCCTGGGGATGAGGCCCAGGAATATACATTATAAGAAGTTCCCTCTGAGGTTTCTTATAGCCACCTAAATTTGAGAAATACCATCCCAGTCCATTTCTCTCAAACATTTTCTGTACTTAATTTTATAGAAGGTCAGTAGTGTCTAATTCTTTCCTCTTTGAATGGGAAATTAAGATTCAGAGAAACAAAGGCCTGGTCTCCGAGTATATCTAGTTTCAGTTGCCTCCCATTCCAGTGCCAAATGGGCATCTCTGTTCACATTGCAGGGTGCAGAGGATGCTGAGTCTCGTGTTCTCTCATGATGAGATCCTAAAACGAGAGTATAAAAAACTTTCATTGCCTTCTTTCCCTGAGAGAGATCATAAAGCTGCTACTGCCAAGAATCAAGAGGCTCAGCAGGACTGATATCTGTAAGGGCAGTGCCTCTCAATATTGGCTGCACATAGATATCAGTGAAACTTTAAAAACAAATACCTAAGTTGGGTTCTACTGCAAGATAGTTAAATCAAAATCTCTAGGATCGAGGCCACATTATTTCCTTTCTAAAACGATCCCATTCAAGAATCACAGCTCTTGTGCTCCCATAGCACTTAGTATAGAATGTTATTTTTGCACTTATCACATATTTTTGTAATCACTTATGCATTTATATCTATCTCCACCCAAATTCCCTGTGAGTGAGACAGTGGCATCACTGTAGATAGTAGGCAGCCAGGACATATGAATATTTAAAAATAAATGAAATAGTACAGCAGATCCTTGAAATTACACATGCTCTAGAATAATCTGTGGTTTGGCTGCCTCTCATCAAAGTTTACTTTGTGCCTCCTGGGAGGAAATTTCTGAAGTTGCTTTGCAAGCCTCTTTCTTCGTTTGTGAAGCTAAAGAATTGCCCTAGCATATTTTAATTACAACTAAGGTGTGTTCTTTTGATCAAACATTAATAAAAATTCCAAGTCATAAACAAACTAAGATTTATCACTTGTCCTGAGGTTGACACTGCCATTATTCTCAATTACTCCTGAGCTCTCACACATTATTCACCAAGTGTCCCCAGAGGAGGGAAATAAGGAGAGAGTTCTGCTGTAAGGAGAAATAAAATTCTTCCTGAGGTTATATTTTTGTGTACTCATAACATCTCCTCTGGATGTTTATATACATAGAGAGAGAGCATTCCCTGTAAAAGGGAACAACATGTTCTGGTGAAAAGTCCATCTGAAAGGATATTGTGTTAGGAAGCCAGCACACAGTTGAAATTGCAAAACAAAAGTTAATTCATCCACATTGTGGCTCTGCTCCTTATTTACAGAGAGGAGGAGAGTGGGAACAAGAATCAGGATCTTTCTTCACCAGGATACCAGTTGGTTTTGTCTAGTGGACAGGGAGGAAGTCAGCAGTCAGCCCTCTTGGAAACACCACCCCAGGAATGGCGGAAGGGGTGGTGCCCTTTCCTGTAGTTTCAGAGCTTGCTACTATTATCATTCTCCTAAGAAGCAATAACCTGGATGCCTATTTTGAATAATTATAATATTGTTAGTTTCTATTTATTAAGTAACTTATATATATACCAGATACTTTTCTAAGTGATTTAGTACATTGGCTCATACACTCCTCACACTAAGCTTAAGAGGTAGCTGTTATTATCTCCGTTTTACAGGTGAAGAAATTGGCAGTTAGGGAAGTTAAAGTTGTAAGTTTTTTATGGATTTGCCCACAAGTGTTTCAGCACATGCAAGGGGTCTTTGCCTGTAAAATAAGATGATATAATTAATTTGCTCGGGCATATGGTGGAAGGTACCAGAAATACATTAATAGAAATATTGTCAGTGGATAAAACAGGGTCTACAATGACCAATAGGTGAGGACTTACTGTGAGACAGGCCACAGGTTCTAAAACTGATTCACACTGAACCAGAAAATATCAGACCTCCCCTCTACTCACTCCATTAGACGAGCATTTTGATGTTCAACCATTGACTTCATGGTGACTAGTGGAGACTGGACCAATCAGAAAAGCATCCAAGGGCCTCACAGAGATTATAAGGAAATTCTGCTGGAAGCTGGTCAGGTGAAAGACAGATCTTTCCTCTGTGTGGTAGAGTGACTATCAGATAACTAGACAGTGAATGGTCAGCCCCTCAAGGTCCTTATGCTCAACACGGAGAAGGAAGCTCTTCTGCCATTTCCACTTTTGAGAGCCAGATATGTGTTCCCTTGCATGACTGGGGAGGAAGCACAAGTTAGCTATCTAGTATATGACAATCTCTTGGCAGTTGCATTGGGAGGGCAGTGGGTGTTTCTGAAGCCCATATAGAGTGCCTAATCTGAAGGAAGACTCCTACTCACGGAATGACCCATGGAATATGACTTTAATTAATTATTGTTGTGAAAAAGGGAATTTTATCAATATTGTAAAGCCACTGGGACATTTTTCAAGATATTTTATCTTTATTTTGTCCACTTTATTTCCTCCCTTTTGAACTTTAAAACAATCTTTTCCTCCTTCCCTCTAAGATCTTTCTAATGGGCAGTTAGTTTTTCTTTTATTTTTCTTTACTTTTTTTCTTTCCTGGTCTTTCCTTTTCTTCTTTCTTTCCTGCTTCCTTCCTCCTTCTTTCCTCCCTTATTGTTTTTCTTTCCCTTTCTTTCTTTCTTTCTTTCTTTCTTTCTTTCTTTCTTTCTTTCTT
>NW_022436953.1:11180843-11347474 GCF_009761245.1 Sapajus apella
TCTTTCTTTCTTTCTTTCTTTCTTTCTTTCTTTCTTTCTTTTTCTTTCTTTCTTTCTTTTTCTTTCTTTCTTTCCCTTCTGCCTTCCTTCCTTCCTTCTCCCTTCCCTTTCCTTCTTCCCTTCCTTCTTGCTTTATTTTTTTTTCTCAGTCTTCCTCCCTCTCTTCCTTTCTGTTTCCCCTTTTCTTCTCCCTCGTCCATCTCCTCCTCCCTTTCTCCTTCTTCTTTTAATGTTACCATGTGTATTAATCTGTTAGGACTGGTATAACAAAATACCACAGACTGAGTAAACAGCAAAAATATATTTTCCCAGAGTTGTGAAAATTAAAAGCCCACGATAAAAGACACTGTTAAGTCTAATTTCTCATGAGAGCAATTTGACTTGGAGATACTCACTTTTCACTGTGCCCCAGATGACCTTTTACATATATGTGAGTTCCCTAGTGTTTCTTCCTTTTCTTGTAGGTACATCAATCTCATCAGTGTCCCATACTTATGACCTCATTTAATCTTAATTATCTCTTTAAAGGTCTTATCTTCTAAAACAATCATATTAGGGATTAGGGCTTCAACTATGAATTTTGAAAGCACATAATCTAGTTCATAGCACGATGTTTGAATTTTCAATTTTTGGGCTTGCACATTTTCATCCTGTAATTTGAACAGTTTCAAGTATTATATACATACAAGTCACCATATATACAATTTAAGTTGAGTATCTCCCCTTAATTTAACTTCTCATTCATTATTTTTTTCTTAAGGAGAAAGACACAACCCAGAAAGTCACTTGAGGCACCAAGTTAAAGCACCAGTAATTTTTAGTATGAAAATGAGAAACTGGTAAGAATGGCCCTGTTCTACAAGATTAAGTGGAAGGGGCTGAAAGGAGTACAAATCAAACAGATGGGGGTGTGCTAGAGCAGGGGCAGGCATAGGGTACAGGCTGTTAAGCAGACCGTCCTGAGCCTGAATCCTGGGTCTACCACTTGTCAGTTGTTTGGCCAAGGGCAAGTGAGTTTTCACTCTTTGTTTCCTCATTTGCAAACTGGTCACAAAATCTGCTTTGGGGAGACTCTGCAAAGACACAAAAGCACAGGTGACATACCTGTGTGCATGTGCACACTCACTAAAATGTCTGATGGGGAGTAAGAGCTCAAAATAAAAGTCCACAGACCACAGTTTTCGAAAACATTAAAGACCATGTAGATTCCAATTCCTTGCAGAAACAATCTTGACATCAGACCCACAGGCAAAACGTATGCAAGTTCAAGGAGACATCAGACTCTCACATTCAACATAAAATTAAAGTTTCAGTGCAGACCCTGGAACTTCCTCCAGGTCTTATCAGGGACCCACTAGAGTAAGGGAATTAGAATAAATGGCATGTTGCTCACATTCAACTGAAGGCTCCTTGTGAGAAAGAATCCTGTCTGTTTTGTGTATTACTGTATGTCTGGAACCTAACACAGTGCCCAGAGATAGATGCTGGTCTGTATCTATTAATAACTGGATGAAGGCACACTATAGTCACAAAGTACTTTACTGAGCCTTGCCAATGGACACATAAGAAGCCATAAAATAAGACTATGGCAAAGGCCTTTCTCCATCCTAACACTGAGTCATTCTTAGATGTTCAAAGTTGCTCTGGAGTTTACTTGGGTTATAATAAAATATAACCCAAAGGCTTACAATAAAAAACGAAGAAGGACTCTAGACAAAAGATGTTCGAACTTTGTCCTTTCACATCCCATGCTAAATGTACAGCAAAAACCCTTCTTAAAATAATCTTAAAAGCCCTACAGTAGAGTTGAAGAAAAAAATAGTTTAGAAAATAATTTTTGATGGATGAGAGTCACCAATTTTCTAGCAATCAGAAAGAAGATGCAGAATTTGTTCCATAATATCTGCTCTTAAACTACTTCAGCCTAATGTTCCTAACAGAAGACACATATCAGGCACAAGAGACAATTTATATCACCAACACATTGACCTCGGCAGCAATTCTTACGTGTAATATAGAATAATAGATTAGAGTTTGGAGGGATGGTTGCCTAGAGCCCAAGAGAAGTAAATTTCTGCAGCTGAAAATTGCCTGTAGCTCTCCCAGAGGATGAGAATCTATTTCTAATTGCAACTTGTAACGTGATTTACATGACCTAAAACACACTTATGAGAGCCAGCCATCATTTTCACGTGTTTAATTTTACATAATTATTTTTATAGTGGAAAGATCTTCACTGTCTTTCATATTACTTTTGGCCATAAACATAATAACTTTTGATTTTCAGCTTCCTCTCTTCTTAAGAGAAAAGAAAGAATATTTTCCCAAAGCCAACTATCACAGGGAAAATAATTGCCCCAAGCTAATTAGAAGAGTGGATGGTTAATTAATAAAGTTTGAGTTGTGGGTGAGGTGGGAAGTGGGAGTATATCTAATGCAGCTATGAAGTCAGAGTCACTTAAACCCACTAGTTTTATCCAAATTGATTCCCTAGGAGTGGATGGGTGTTTTCCCTTAGACCACTGCTACAGGTGCCTGACTGATCACTCTGCTTTCGCTCACGTTCACTAAATCCCTCCTCTACCCAACAGCCTGTGATCCCTAAAATGAAATCTCAGTAACTTCTCCTAATATTTAGAACAAAATTGAAATTTCATCTCATGTTCTACATGCTCCCCACAATACAGCTAAAAGTCCTTTGGCCAGGAAAACTTAAGAAACTTTCAAGAGAGAAGGTGGGAGCTTTGGATCTGTCTATGGCCCTAGTTCAACAAGTTTGACCAGGAAACATGCCTACCAGGATTCCCAGCAGCAACTCTTCTTACAAATTCTCTTTCTGCCTATTTTTCATCTTGTCTCTGCAAATAGAATATCTCATATTATAAGTCTCTGATAAACTTTATTTGCATTTTGTTTCTAGCTGGAATTGCCACAGGGTCTTGCAACAGGAGCAAAGACTTTGCTCCTAAAGAAGAAATTCAGATCTGGACAATCTGAAAGAAGTATAATTTTTATTCAGGTTATATTTGCATGGGAATCATTTGCATTTTATCTTAGTATTGAAAACTGAGATTGGATTTCCATATTTTTTTATTTTAGTTCTTAGGAAGAAGCCTTTAATAATGACCTACAAATGGAAATTCTGTCTATGTCTTGGGCAGTGGCAAAACGAGATAGTGGATTCCCATTCCATTACCTGCCAGATACAGGGATCTGTAGAACAAAATTAGTCTGACCCTTAGAGACATAGCAAGGAAAAGCACAAGCCAAGGAACTGCTTCTAGAGCTGCCAGAAGCTGTAAGATGAATAATAGGCTCTCCCGTGAAATTTTTGGAGCTCTGCTGATGTCTTTAATTTGGACTTTGGGCCCCCAGTACTGCAAGGGAATAAAACATTTCTATTGTTTTAAGCCGAGGTTTGTTGTAATTTGTTAGAGGATCATCAGGAAACTAACAAAGCATTTTGTTTGTGGATGCAAGCGATCAACGAGGCATGCAAAGAAAGCTCCAGAAACAGGTCCCACTGGGCTAATTCCAGCAGTGCCACCCACCACTTGACTTGCTAGAGGCCCCTCTCATAGCCTCTTGGTATTGGCATGTATTAATCTATCTTACTAAATCTACGTTGTTAGTCTTAAGAAAATACCCTCAGGATTTGTTGACGCTCCCCATTACATATTTGATTTCCTTTATTTGTCAACATCTATCACTATTATTTTCTTCTTTCTAGTTTTCTGGGAGCATTAGTTTGGTGTCACTTCTAAAATTCTTTAGGTGAATTTTTTTTTAATTCATGATATATATTATTTTTTAAATGTTTTTCCTCCTTTAAAATGTATTCTAATTTTCATTGATAAATAAAAATTGTGTATATAGTCACCACTTTATATCCTTGAGAGGCTGATTACAGGATTTCCTTCAGATACAGAAATCTGTAGAAACTCAATTCCCATCTGTAAAGGGCATAGTATTTTTATATAATCTATGCACATCCTCCTGTATACTTTAAATAATCTCTAGTTTACTTATAATACATCATATGATGTAAATGCTATGGAAATACTCTTTGTGCTATATTGTTCTTTATTGGTATTAGTTTTCATTGTAGTATGGTTATATATAATTAATTTTTTGAATATTTTGAACTGTGATTGGTTAGATTGCAGATGCATACCCTAAAAATACAGAGGGCCACTTGTATTTATTATGTACAAAATGATGCTTTAATATATGTATAGATTGTAAAATGAATATATCAAGCTAATTAGCATATATATTGCCTCATAGACGTCATTTTCTTTTGTGATGAGAACACTTAACATGAACTTTCTTTGCAATTTTCAAGTATATATCATTAGCTATAGTCACCATAATATGCAAAAGATTTCTTGAATTTATTCCTCCTTCGTAAGCCAATCTCCCCAATCGTCCCCACCAACCCCACTAAAACTCTTGTAGACACCATCCTATTCTCTGCTTTTATGAATTTGACATTCTTAGATTCTACATATAAGCACACTTGTGGCATTTGTCCTTCTGTGCTTATTTCACTTAAATTATTAAATGATTAACTTCTCAGGCTTACTTTTTAATGTATATGTTTAAAAATATAAATTTTCTCGATTCACAGCTTTATCTGAATTTCTTAATTATTGATTGCTGTATTTTGGTTGTAATGATGATATTCATTGTCATTCAATTAAAAGTGATTTTTAATTTTATTGTAATATCTATTTTAATCTATGGATTGTTTAGACACATAGTGCTTGATTTCCAAACTTCTGCCAGTTTCTGTTAGCATATTCTTGATTAATTTCAAAATAGAAAACCACCTCTTTATTATTTCAATTATGGAATGCTTGTTCATGAATTGGGTAATGACTTAACAGATAGTTCATTTGGTTAAAAATCCTTGAAAGTAATTTGTATTTGGAAACTTTTGGGTTCAGTTCTTGTTAAGCTTGTCCAGGTATGTCAAGTTTGAGATTTTGTGTTTCAAATTTTTTTGTATTTTACTGATTTAATTTTTACTCTCTCATATACTGAGAGAGATGTATTAAAGCCTTATACCATAATTGTGATATCATTTCCTATTTATTTCTGTACAGTTGTGTTTTGTATATTTTGAGACTACATTATTAGGTGCATATGCATTTAGAATTTTATATTTTCTGGTGAGTTAACTCTTCCATCATTATGAAATTATCACTCCTCTGACAAGAATAATGATCCTTGTCTTAATATCTACATTTCTTTTGGTTAGCGTTTGTATAGGACATCTTATCTGATTCTTTTTCTTACAACTTTATATTTAAGAGTCTATTGTGAGCAACAAATATGTGAGTTTGTCCCACAAATATGACAGGCAATATTGGTTCACCCAAAGACATGTTCAACTCTAACTCCAAGTACTTATGAACGTTACTTTATTTGAAAAAAGAGTCCTGTAAGACAATAGCTTCAAATAACCAAGTGGATCTTAAATCTAATAGCAGGTGTCTTTATGAGAGACAGAAGAGTAGAAAACAGGGAGAAAAGGAGGCCATGTGAAGTTGAAGACAGAGATTGGAGTTATGTTACCACAAGTCAAGGAACTGCTTCTAGAGCTGTCAGAACCTATAAGATGAAGAATATGTTCTGCCATGAAATACTTGGAGCCCTGTTGGTAATTTTATTTTGGACTTCAGGCCTCTGGAACTGTAATAGAATACATTTCTATTGTTTTAATCCAAGAGTTTTGTGGTAATTTGTTAGGGCATCCTTAAAAAAACTAATAAAGCACTTTGTTTCTCTTTATTTAGAAATATTTAGACTATTGTTGTTAATATGATTATCTATATATTAATATCAAAATAGCTTGTCTTTTCTTACCTATTTGATCTGCTTGTCCATGTTCCCTTTTTTCTGCTTCCTTGAATTCTCAGAGTTAATACATTTTTATTATTAATTTTGCCCTGTATTAACTTATTATAGATTGTTTTATAGTTTTCCTGGTATGCTAGAGATTATATAATGTATCTAATGAATATAAATTTATACTCTCTTGGCCTCCAGACAACTCAAAATGTTTCAAACACCGTAACAATATTTCTCCTCTGACTTTAGTATTACTGTTTTTATATACTTTAATTTTTTTATATTTTGTAAAGCTCACAGCATATTCTTCTTTTTTTGTGGTTACTGTCAATATTTATTTAGATTCATTTATATAACTTTAATCTGACTGTCCTTTCCTTCATGCATATTCCACCTTTCTCCTAGGCTCTTTTATATTCTGCTGAAAGAATACTTATCTGGTGATTTTTTGATGTTGTCATCGTTTGTGCTGTTTGGTTTGATTTTAGTTTAAATCTGCTGCTAATAACATTTCTCTGAGTTTGACTAAAAATATTTTAGGCTTTTTGAAGGAATATACAATTTTTCTTTTACTTCTTTTGGATAGACAATTTAAGATTAGTATTCATATCCCTTTCACTTATTAAAGACATCATTCACCTGTCCCCTCTCTTCTGCAGCTCTCAGTGTGGCTCATTTGAAGGTAACCCAGACTTTTACATGTCTATTTGTAAAGTTTTCTTTCTTTTGGACTTTAGTCGCGGTGCACTTATGGGGATTTCTGGTGTACGTTTCCTACTTCATTATATTATTATTGAATATGAACCTTGATGACTTAGCTATCTTTGGGGAAAATTTACTGCCACTATCTCTGCTCCCTTCCCTCTCCCCTCACCTCTCTGATTTCAATTGCATACACACTAGAACATTACAAGATATCTCATAGGTGCACTGTGCTCCTTTTTGGAAATTTTTATAATTTTTGTCTTTATGTGCATCTACCTGTGTGCTTTCTGCTTTTCTATCTTCCAGGACACCAGGTCTCTCTTGGTCTGTGTCTAACATGTTGGTTCATCTATTTATTGACTTTGATTTTGATGATGTTATTTCATTTCTATTATATTTTATTTGTAGTTTTTTGTCAGCTGAAACTTACAACACTATTTATATCATAAACACATTAAGGTTGGTTTTCTTTTTAAAACTTCATGAGTCTAATTAGCCCATTGTTGGATTCTCTGTTGATCTACCTGTTTTATCTGTCACTTTTTTCCCTCATAATTTTCTTCACATTTTGTGTTCTCACATGCCTGGTTGTTTTGTTTGTTGATATCCAGACATTAAGTGTGAAAACCTATAGGGATAATACGAGGCATTTAATGCAACCATCTCCCTCCATATAGAGTTTACTTATGTTTTTAAAAAGCAGCTATGCTAGCAGAACTAGAAATTCCAGGTCACCTTTACTGAGATGATTTAAAGGTGGACTTTATTTTATTTGAGAACTTGACTATTTCCTCTGTTTCCTTCTCCTTGGATATATCATTATTGCAGTCACAATCAAAACCTGAGATATTTAACAGGGCTTTACCTTTTGGTATCACATCATCCCTATAAAGGCGTCAGAAGTTTTATTCAGCTTCTCAGCCAGTGAGTTAGGAACTGGAATTTAGCGGTTCCAAATCTATGACATCATTGGATTTTCTTCCCCTGTAGATCTTAACCACGTATTCCTCATTTAGTAGGTCTTCAATACATTCAAATGTTTTCCCCACCCCTTTCTCTCTTTCTCATCTATTTATAATTTTCTTCAAATTATTTATTAGTTATAAGAGGGCACATTAGTCACAAGCTAATGAATTAAACAATTGCTAGAAAAGGAGACCTTGTTACTAATTTTATTGAACATAGTAATGTGCCTATATTACTGCTGTATTTCCCACCTTTAAGGTTTTGAAGAACGAAATGTAAATAGAAGGTATTTGTACAATTTACAGAGAAGCTTTTTACAAGAGTTGAATCAGCACCTTTTGTCCTACTTTTTTATGCTGTCTAGAATATAGGCATGATTTCCTTCATTTAAAAAATATCTTGAATCACGAGGCACATTTGAAATGCAAGATATGTGATGTGAATGGCAGAAAAGAAAAATACTAGAAGACTGAATTTCCAACAAATGTGAGTCTGTGCTACTGGCACTTAACTTCCATCTTTTTAAAGCTAATGATATTTCCATACTTTGCTATGAGCAGCTGAGTAACACTTATACCTGAATACAATTTCATAAAACTATTCATACTGAACGAAGTATGTTATTCTTATTCTGGGATAAACAGACTTTTTTATATCAGCAAAGCAACCAAATTTCAATTTACAATACCAGAGCTCAGGACATATTTTTCCACCAAAACATCCATCCAAGTATAAGCGAATGGCCTGGCCTTAACACATTATTTGTTTGTAAGTATGCTTATACAAAACAGGTTGTTTTTTATTATATTTTATCTAGCATATTAGTTGCTATTCTCTATTAGTGTTTTTCCACTACCCTTGTCTTTGCTGTCTTCTCTTCATCTTTTTTTCTGTCATATTAGGTTTGCTTAGGGTTCTATAAATATTCCGTCTGCTAATGATATGAGTTGTATGACAGCTAACAGCTCACATTATTTACAGTCTTTGCTTTTTAGAGTAAAACAGAACACCATCAAGTGTGGTGATTTTCTCAGCTGCAAGATACAAGGCACTCCAGCCCTATTAAGGAAGAATAACTGTTATGATTATTTAATGATGTACACAATGCCTGTTATTAGCTATTTATTGATGTATGAATACTTGGGATCTACTGCTTCTAGTGCCAGTAAGAACAACTCATTTTTCAATCAAACCTAATTGACATTGCTGGTATATTGAGAAAAATTTAATGCTTCTCATTAGATTTATTGGATGGCACCATTCTCGCCAAATCTCTTATTGACATGTAATCTATATTAATGTCAAGGTGATAGATTTATAGTTGAAAGATCAAGCCTTATCTCTAATGTTTCAATCTACAGGAACAAGAAACAGGAACAGGAACAATCTACAGGAACAAGAAAATTGCATGAAAATCGACATGCTGATAATAAAATTTATATATATATATATATATATATAAATTTATATATAGTATACTTACTATATATAGTATATATATAAATTTATATTTATGGTATATACACTATATACTATATATAGTATATTCACTACATATGTAGTAAGTGTATTATATATAAATTTATATATAGTAAGTATACTATATAAATTTTGTATTATTAATAGTATATATACTATATATATAAACATATATACTCTCTACATATACTATATATAAATTATATATATGCTGTGTAAATTTTTATATATAGTATACTTATTATATATATAAATTTACACCTATATTAATTTGTATATAGATAAATACGTGTGTGTGTGTGTGTGTGTGTGTGTATACATATAAATATGTGAATTATACATAGGAGGAATCAGGAATCTGAAGAGTGTTGCTTCTTGGGAACCTGTCTCTTGTGGTCTTGGAGTAGAAACCAGATATAAATTAGAAAAATCATAACTTCTCTAAATGCCTGAATGTAGTGTTTACTGCAGGATTATCAAATGAGTAGGTTAACAATTGAAAAGGTGTTAGAGATGAGGGTCTCAGCCATCAGTGCATGATAACTAAGATTTCAATGACACATTTATCAGTGAACAGAACCCTTCAACTCACAATCTGAATTTTGAATTTAGCAAAACTTATATTCCATATTGATAGGTAAATACCACTGAGGAAAACTCAGAGTAGTCACATTCTGGCATCATCATCATTGTAGGTACTGGAATGCTTGAGAGCTTCATCCCTCTGCTAGAAGTGCATTAGAAATACTCAGTCTTCTAAAAAAAATTCACGGAGAAGATCTGTACTACTTTGGGGGGAAACACTACATATATTAATACAGCTTGTAGATAGATGCTCATTTGTTGCATGTTTGGAGCTGTTTTCATTGTTGCTATTGCTGTTCTTGCTTGTTGTTTTTAATATTACTATATCTTTCTTGATCCCTACTAACTACGAATTAAAATACATTATTCAATCTATTTTTGACTTAATTTTCTCTCAGTAAAATCCAAGATGATAATAGTATGAGTTTCATAGCATTGTGAAAGTTAAATGAGTGAAAGCATGTCATTGAGTTAAAACAGAGCCTGAAAGAGAGAAACTAAAATATGAGAGTGAATGATCACTGTCATTATCATCAAGCTGATTATAATCATAGTCATCTTCAGCAGCACTAGTTACCATTTACCTATCTCTCTATTTCTCTATCTCTTGCATATTAAATCTCTATTCATCTCTACATCTATGCTTATCTTCATCAGTGATACTCAGCCTTGAGTATAGTTGAATAACAACAGGGGAGAACGTGTTGCCTCAGCCAAGTGGTCTTGACATGTGTCTTTCTGACTAGGTGGCAAAGGTTTTATTCTCTTTGCATGTAGTGAGTGAATGAAACTAACTGCTACTCTGTTCACAAATGTTTGGACTATGAAATGGTCATGAGCTAAAAGAAGCCATATATACTGAAAATATATATACATGTTAAAAGACAACTTGTAGACAAAATAAATGCAACAGGTTTCACTTGAGCATTAAAATATTCATGAATTGGGCAACACTCAAAACCAGAAGAGGTTCACAGAGCTCCACTTTAGCAGCTCCAGCAGCAGGCATTCATAGACTGAATGCAGAATCAAAGTATGAATATCACTTTGATTGACTAAAGGGAAGGATTTGCTTTATTTGTTTATTGTCCAGTGGAAAGTCTCTAGTAATATAACTAACAGCTAATTGTTTGTGACTGGCTGAAGCTCAGTTTAACTTGTTTGTTCATTTTTTCAAAATTAATGCATTATAAGGAATGCAAACTTTGTTAGACTCAGTTTGTTTATGTAAGGGTTCTGTGTACAGAAACAACCCCAGGCTAATGGTTTTCAGCTTATTTTATTTTAATCAAAGGGAGAGATTAAAAAAAAAAAAAAGAAGTGGAAAAGGGAGAGAGAACTTGAGAGAGGCCAGCTGTGGTAACCCCATAACTAGTTTCTCTTTTCCCTTGAACAGTGTTTATTCCAATCCTGAACTTTTTCTGCCATTGCTCAATCTCCATTAGCCTAATACTTCAGTCATCTACTTTAATGAAAAGAGGATAGTAAATAAAATAAAATTTCCTGACTGCTACAACAGCCTCTATATTTATAGGCTTCTCATCAGTCCCACCTACTTAAGCTAATAGTCAAATCCTTTTTCTTGGAACCCAAAAGTTACCTTATTTAGCCATTACGTTTTTACTCTGCATTAGTGAAGACTAATAACTCCCACAGTCTGCATCTCATATTTTTATCACCAGAGCCCCAAACTCAATTCAGATGCCTTCAGCTGGACACTTTATTTGCCCAGTTGAGGCAATATATATTTTGATTTAAAAAATATTTAGAAACCTAAAGATGAAATTGTCTGAAGAGTATATCAATCTATCCATTTGAACCTTAGAGAAAACGTTTCAGATTAAGCATGAAACAATCTGTGTAAATGATTTTGACTCATAGAGCAATCCATCCATCTCCATAAGCATTTAAGATGTAAATTTAACATAGATTAGAAATTTATATTTGAAGATGCTTCTTGGAGACACCCCAGTTGGATTTGAATTGGGTTTTACATGGCATGTCATTTAAATTTCTCTGCTTATTTAACTTCCAGCACTTGGCAGATGCATTCCCAGGAAGCAGTTACACCTCTTCCAAATGCCTTAGTCCTTGGAAGAGAGAAAGCACTAGAATTTTAAGCCAAGCTTAAGCACCCACACAAGACAACATGGCATCCAACCTGAAAATGTGTCAGAAGGAGTGAAAGAATAATGTGTCTTAATGTATCAGAATATCACATATTCGTCAAAATATAGGTCACTGGTGGTTGCATGAACAGAGCAGGGTGGATATCAGTCATTTACTAATTAACGGTCAGTTCTGCCTCATCCCTTACAAAACAGACTTCAGAGACCAGGAGAGCTCCATGACTCAAAATATCATAATTTAGCTTTCTTTTTCCTTCACAGGCTAGTAGAAAAGATAAAAAGATACAGGTAAGATGTGGGGATTTTGCTGTGCTCCCGTTTAGAAGCCTGTATGCAGAGCACAAAATTGCAATGCCAGATATCTACACAACATCCTGTGAACTGAGAGATAAATCAATGTTATGTGAACAACTATGGTGTCTGCTGGATTGTGCTTAGGACTTTGGATTTATTCAAGTCTCACTTTTGAATGGCGTATAGTCTAGGTAAGGAGGCAAGACTAACCTGGGCAAAAATAACCAGGATTCAGAGTGCAATGCCACAGGTTGAAACTGTCAGAAAATGTTGCCAGCAACATCATTCTAAACCAGATCAGTCAACCATCTTGTGCAGATGTAGGAGTGTGAAAAGACTGAATTCAAGTATAAAGAATCTGTTTCTCTGATAGCCAGGTGCAGTGGAATAAATTCCAATCTCCAATCAGCAATAAGCTTATTTCCATGTCAAGAAGGTTTTCCAGAAAGAAGGATGCATGCATTCATTGCTCTATGGTTTTAAAGACCTGTGTTTGTTGCTGGCCTTATACAAGCTGAGTCTGAGTTCTTCATAGTACTCAGCTATCTAACAGGAGTTGTTCCTGTACAGTCTTCCCTCCACACCTTTAGCTGTGCCAGTCTTCTCACCTGGAATTCTTTCTTTTTTCATTCCACCAATCCTACTTTTTCTTAGTTTGCATCCTGCAAGGCCACTTTTAATTGTTTCCTCAGTGGAGTTTTCCAATGATAGCAGTCTTTAGTTTTCATTTGTTTTGGATTTTAATCTTAACTACTCTCAATAGATCTTTAAAATTTACTTCTAACCAGGTGATTTAATTTTACTCATGATCACAAAGGAGGTCTTTTCTTTTCATTTTGCACAGTCTTGTGTCAAGTTTGGCCAATAGAACAGGTGTGGAAGGAACAGATATATTTCTACCTCTACTTCTAATTAAACAATAAAGCAAAATTTATTTTATGATTCTTTTCTCTTTTCCTTTCAAGGTAACTTCAGAAGGATGTGAAGTCTGAAGACAAAAATATGGAACCCTGAGTGAGTACTTTTGGAAGTTCTACCCAGGAGATCTCTGAAACTAGCAATGACAAAGTTAAATTTTGTGCCAATGAGATATAAACTCTTTTTTTTTAAACCATTGAAATTCTTTAGTATTTCAAATAATAATAGCAAGTATTAAAAATTAGTACTTGCTATTATTATTTGAAATACTAAAGAATTTTAAATAATGTTATTTAAATACTAAAGAATTTAATACTGTTAAAAGTAGGAAGTGTATCCTCAGTGATAGACTGTTTTGCTCAATTTACTTATAAGTGAATGCATGAAAACCACTTAGAACCATGCATAGCATACTTACCTGGCAGGGGAGATACCATGATCACAAAGGTGGTTTTCCCAGGGCGAGGCTTATCCATTGCACTCCGGATGTGCTGACCCCTGCGATTTCCCGAAATGTGGGAAACTCGACTGCATAATTTGTGGTGGTGGGGGACTGCGTTCACGCTTTCCCCTGCTCTTTATTAAAAAAAAAAAAAAGAAAAGAATCATGCATAGCACATCTTAGGTGCTTAATAATGTAGATGTTATTCTAATTTTATGACTGCTACTATTATTATTGCTAGTGCAAGACATTCAACTAATATTTAGTGAGTGCTCACTGTGTACTAAGCATGCCCTGGGTATTGAAGAAAAAAATTAGTAAATAATCACTGCATTTGTTCTTGAGTTCACAGTCTAGTAAAAATAAAATAACAATGGCAATAAAATATCTAATCTTCCCTAATGACTGTCACTGTTCTACATTTTTCTATTTATTAACTCTTATTTTCTTTTTTTTTTTCCCATTTATTTATTTTATTGCATTTTAGGTTTTGGGGTACATGTGAAGAACATGCAAAATTGTTGCATAGGAACACATGTGGCAGTGTGATTTGCTGCCTTCCTCCCCATCACCTACATCTGGAACTCTTATTTTCTTAAGATAACTTAATTTTATCCCCATTTTGCAGTTGGGGAAACTGAGGAAAAAAGAGATTATACATAATTCCTAATGCTACAAAGCTGGTAATTGACAAAGCCAGGATTCAAATCTAGTGATTCTAATTTCAGTGTTTATGGTTTTATCTTTTATGCCATGCTGCCTATGATAATTAAGTGAATTAATGGAGCTGTGTACAGAATGGGATGAAGAAACTTCATTGAGCAGTGACACTGGAACAAAGTTTGACAGATGAGTAGAAGTTTACCAGGTGCATTATAAAATTAAGAACATGAAAAATAAATTACTTTCAATTGATGCACCAATTGATTAATTGATTAATGGTGTTAATTTTATAATGCATTGGGCTGTGTAGTCTGAAAGGTCTAAATTAGTGATGACTCTTGGTTTTAAAATGGAGAAATTCAACTCAAACAGTACTTAAGAAAAGGAGAAAACTTTTAAGAGATCATATGCAAGTCTCCATCCAGATGCCTCAGAGAAATAATTAGTAAAATCCCTCTCTCTGATTTCATTCTAATAAAGTTATTTTAAAAATATTGAGTATAAAAGAAATGGACACCAATTACTTGAGGCTAGTAGTTTATGGGGCTATTTACTACCATAAAAGAAGACTAACACAGAGACATTTTCCCCATCCTATTCTTCCTCCTAGACATATAGGAAGACTCATTTGTTTAGACTTATTTTCACATTGTTGAAGTCAAATGATTGACTACTAGTCAATGAGTTGTAGGATGAAAGGGTCTAAGTCTCACTAGTCCTGGCTTGTAAAAATATTTATTTCTAAGTCTTCCAATTCTTTCATCCTCAGGTGCAGTGACGTTAGAAGCCAAATATTTCATTATGTGACCAACTTATAATCAGGAGGAGTATGATCCAACCCATATTGGACTTCCCATGACCTATAAATATGTCTATATTTTTTAAACTAGTAAGATGCCAGTGTTTGTTTGTTGCTGTGGTATATTCTACCTATCCTAGTTAATTCAACCATCTGATTAATAAGGTCTCAGAGACAACTCTGAATGGACTGATTTGTCTTCTATGTTAAACTCTGAATTAAATACTATAGCCAAAAATTTGTAATAATCTGATTGGAGAGGCCCAACTTGGAAACAAATAAAAATAAACCAAATAGAATATTGGAAGATTCAGAATGCAAAGAAGCAAAAGTTTTAAAAAAATACATTCATTACATATCTCAAAGGTGTGATTTGTCTTATAGTAGGTAACACATACTAAACATATCTGGCTTTATTTAGACCACTGTTAATGTACATCTGCATTCTACCAATAACTGGAAGGACAATTTTTCTTATAATAAGCCTGTGGTCTATTTTCATAATAAAGATCCATTCATTATTTTAGCTCAATAAGCAAATATTTTCTTCTGCCTAAAATATTTCTTCTCACCCACATCATACCTAATGCCTAGGAGTTAATGCTGCACAATTCAGGCATTTAATTCAAATATAGAAGGGCTTTACATACATTTCTTGTTTTTTACTAACACTGTCATTGGACTTTGTTTTTATTAACTATTAATACATTTGACTTCAAGAGAAATTAAATTTCTTTGCTTGAAAATCTCATGAAAGTAGAAAGTTAAATCAAAGGGATTATGATTGGTATTGCATTGGAGAAAATCTTACCTGCATAAATCCTAATATGGGTCCAATTTTTATTACAGAAAATTCTTTACATTTAGGAAGTAGGCAACGAATGGCAGAATTCAAATGCACAGAGAAATCCAGTACTTCTTTGTACTTGGATCGTATAGTAGAATTGAAGAAAGCTTCCAAGGCTTGTGATTTTTCTCACTTTAAGTTTCAGACTTTTGGGAACAAACTTTCACAATTAGGCACCATCTTAAAGATTAGCTCCAGCCATACTATAGAATCTTCTTCTTTGCTTAAGCTCTTATTTTCTTTATTCTCCAAAACTGTATTTGGCCTCATATTAGAAATGGACACTGTATGCTGTAAAGTATTTTAGAATAGTAAGAGGCAAAGAAAACAAGAGTGGCACGTGTACACTGGAATTCCCAGAGCAGTAATACAATCAATGAGTCAATCTGTAGGAATTCAGGAAAAAAAATCTCAATTGAAATCAGAATGCTCTAGAGAAACTTCATGAAATAAAGGGAACTTAAAATGGCATGAAACATGGGTTTGTTCAAGCAAGGTGAAAATAAAAGGTAGTAAGTGACTTCTAGTTGAAGCATTGAAGCATACGCTGCAACACCAGATGGCAGGACTGCTTGAAAAAACATAGGCAGGAATACAGGAAAAGCACAACTAATATGCTTGGAGTGATAAAAGAATGAATGTAAGTACCTCAATAATTGCACAATTATTATTTTCAACACTGGAAAATTTATTCTCAATATTCTCATCCCAAGATTCTCTGTGACTTACAGTTACCTAACAGGCATTAAATAGTAATAATTTATCAAACATAGTAGTAGTCAGCTCTTTACTTGAAATAGCACATTTAGTACTCATAATAAGTCTATGAAGTAGGAAATGCTATTATCTTTATGTATGTGTGTATGTATGCATGTAATGAATTCAGAAACAAAAAATGACTAAAATAAACACTTATATTCACTAACTGCTGTTTCTTTCCTTACACACATGTAAGGAAAGAAATACACTACATACATAGACACACACACAAACACACACACACACACACACATACACACAAAATCCATTTACTGAACCATTTGAAGGTAGAGTGCATCCATAGTAACATTTCCAAATGTGCATCTTAATTATCAGAATATTAGAGAATCCATCTCCCAATATCAAGGGATACTTGCCTAGTAAACCACACCATCACTGATATACATGAAAAGATTAGCATTCATTGAACTATTTTTTAAAATAGCATGTCCATTTTTTATCTCTAATTATCTGAAAAAGCATTCTCATTGTTTGTTTTTAAATGCAGGCTTCAGTAAAAATTCATAACATTACTTTGGCTTTTATGTCTCATTAGTCTTCCCACCCAATGTAGACTAGACCATATTTCTCATGATATTGAATCTTTTGATGATTCTGGCTCAGTTATTCTACAAAACAGCCCATTTTCTTCATTTGATGACAACGTCATAATGATGATATTTAGGTTGCATATAGTGCATCTTTGGGAAATGCCATAAACATTTCACAAAAGAAGCTCAAAGCTGAAAAAGCATCTTTTGATGCCTAAGGGAATGTTTATTTTAATCGTTTCTTTTGTTTCTGGTAATTTGAATATAAATTTTCTATGATACCCTCACTACTGTTGTCTTTTTCTTTTCTTCCCTTGTCTTTGACACCCTATAACATGCTTACCTTATTTATCTTGTACTATAGAAGTATGCATAGTAACTAATTGGAGTTCTCTGTTTAAGAGCTGGAAATGTGTGCCCAGAAGTTCCAATAACTGGGCTTAACACAGCACAACTAACACAACTAGTATTTTTGGTGTAGTAAAGAATGCAAGATACACTGACCAACCTCATTACCTTCTGCAAGCTTGACTTTATTAAAAGAGGCAGCAGAGATGAAAAGGCACATCTATCTCTCCATGGCAAGGCTTAAGACACAAAAATTAATTCCAGCTGATTTAAATTTTATACATTAAAAAACTACAATTCATTCACAGACGTGTAAATGAATATTTTTATAAATATTATATGGGATTTATAAAATTGCATGCAATTAAAGAAGCCAGAAGAAAATTTTTAAAAAATTTAACTGCATAAAATAATAAAAATATCATCCATTTAAAAACACATAAACTAAAAAAAAGGCTAATAAAGCTAAGCAGAATCTTTGCCAAAATATTACAGACAAAATTTAATATTATTCTGTACAGGACTTATATTTCAAAAAGATTTATACCAAAACCCTGATAGGTAAGTAGAAATAAAGAATAATGAGATTTACAGAAAATAGTATATATGACTGGAATATGTATTTCAAAATGTTAAGTTTTGTGTTAAAGACATTAAAATGAATAAAAAAAGAAATATTTTATCTAGCAAATATTCAAGGATTAAAAAAATTGATTGCGATTATGCAACAAAATTGGCACTTCCCTATACTCATGGTGGGAATTTAAATGTTCATATTGCTCTATAAAAATAAATTAGAAATATTTTGTCAATAGTCTAAACAAAATCTGTGTCATTTGATTTATTATTTCAGTTTATTGGAATCTATTCAAAGACTAAAAAACTACCAGAAAATCATACACAAATATTTTATGCAACTCAAAAATCAAAGCAAGTAGGGGCTAAACAAATTCTAGTATAGCTCTAAGATGGCATAAAATTGTACTATTTACATATTTAAAGGAAAGTGTTGAATTTTAAAAGTCCATAACTTAGTAAATATAAATAAACATATAAATATAGTGGGATAAGTTATGTACACATTATTTTATTAAGTAAATATTCTAGATATAACTCAAAAAGTGCACTTTTGAAGTTTCATTTTATTTTTTTCTTTGCTGTATCTTCCAAATTATTTCCAATAGTCATGTCTGCATTACATTTGATTTTTAAGTATAAATAAACTTAGAAAAATAATTAGGGGCTGCTGTCAAATGATATTAGCAGTTGGAGAGTGACTTCTTGCTAAAAGAGGTGTTCACAAACACAAGGAAGGTGACATCATTTCGTCAAGCACTTTGGTTATTGAAAGAATCATGTACATTAGACCTCTCTTTTCACTTCTCTGCAGTTTAACTGTCTGATACTTGACTGGGTGTCAACTATACGCATATGCTCACTTGTATGTTAGCCTGGTGGGAATATCAGCCTCAGCTGAAGCCTCAACAGGCAGCTTGGATGCTTCTTGACATCTACATTAAGGTCAGTTTAAAGTAGGCAGCCCATCAGTGATTGATTATCTGTAATACCCCTGGGGAGTTTTATATTTCACACATTTTTCTACCCTTGGGGAATTTGGCATTATCTGTATTCAATTCTATCTGGCATAATAAAGCCTTTCTAAATAAAAACATCTTAATAGTATCTTCATTTGCAAAATGTCCAATTTTTGCTCATCTTAAAATTTAATTATGTCTTGTTAGCTCCAATGATTTGGGAAACTAGGTATACTCTCTAACTCTTAATTTCAAACTTGATACGCAAAATACACAATCTGAATAGCATAATACTTATTAAAGAAAATGACTTTGCATTCAAAAAGCTTCCCATAATTACATTTCTGGGCACAGGTTACTTCATCAGAATTTTGTAGTAAACATTTAAAGAAGAAATAATATAAATAGTGTTTTCCAACCAGAAACTAGAGTAAGAGGGAGAATTTCTTATGCATTTTATAAGGATAAAATAATTGAATAATTCTAATGCCAAAACTAGACAAGATCACAAGAAAATAAAAATACAAATTATACAATATTCAAATAATATTCATCATAAATATACATGCAGAATTCTTAACAAAAAAGTAAGAAATCAAAAGCAACATATATAAATGAAAAAGAAATCACAAAGTTTATCTCAAGAATGAAAGATTGTGTTTATATTCATAGTTAAATAAGTATAATTCACCACATTAACAAAATATAAGCTACATAATAATATAATTAACTAATAATGTAGAAAAGGCATTTCACAATGTCAACACATAAATAATATTCTCTGCAAATTAGAAATAAAAAAAATTTCCTCTAACTTATAAAGTAGAAATATAAAAGTTCTTAGATCTAATAAATATTTAATGGTAAAATACAGATTTTTTTTATGATTGGAGGCAAAGCAAGGATGTCTATTTTTATCATATCTTGTTAACATTATTTGAAGGGTTTATCTTTAGGAAGACAAAAAACATACAGATATGAATAAAACAAGTGAAAATGTATTTTTTATGATACAATTACATGTGTGAAAAACCCTATAAAACATATTATAACTTAAGTAAATTCAGTAAAATCACAGAAAACAAAGTTGCCAATCAATGTAAATTTATCTCTGTAGAGTAGTAATTAGAATTGAAATAATAAATTGAAATGCATGTTGTCATTAAAAAACATGAATATGTAGAAACAATCGTAATAAAAGACATATAGGAGCTATACACTGGAGAACAAATATTGCTGATAAAAACAAAGTAGATAGAAATAAGTTGAGAGATAATTCATGTAAATGCAATGAAGGAGTCTATATTTTTAAGATGTCAGTTTTTTTTTTTTTCTATCTGATTTCAAAATTCAACTCAACCTTATTCAAAATCCTAGCAGGTTTTTCTTTTGGAAAAAATGGACAAGTTTGCTCTACAATCTATATGGAGAGGTAAAGAACCTAGAACTGCCAAATTAAACTCAAAAAAAGTCACAAATTTGGAGGATTCAAACTATCTGATTTCAAGATTCCTCTAATGTGACAGTAATCAAAATAGGTTTTGGTAGCAATGTAAGAATGAAAACTGATCAATTGAACACCATAAGGAATTCAGGTATAAAACCATGCATATAAAAACTGTGCTTTGATTTAAAAAGATGCCAAATGATTTAAAAACGATAATATCTTTTACCATATGGTACTGGAATAAATGAATATATACATAGATAAAAATAAATCTCAATCACTACTTTACATTAACTACAAAACTAATATGCGATGGATCATATACATAAATATAACTACTAACATTTTCAACTTCCAGGAGATAATATATAAAACTAATTTTACAACATTGAAATAGGAAAATATTTATTTAATATGATACTAAAAGGACTATCAGAAATTAAATAAAACTGATAAATTGGATTTCCTCAAAATTAAAACTTCAGCTTTTCAAAAGACAGCATTAAAAGTGAATAGGCAAAGCTCTAGAAAGACACACATTGGTCAAAAGCTGCCATTAGGAACATATATAGTGTACTCAGATACATCAATAAAGAAAAGCAATAAGACAAAAACAAAACACTTGAAAAGATGTTTCAAAGAAGAATATTTACATATTCCTCTATAAAACTAAGTGCATGAAAATGTACGCAGCATTATTAGTCATCAGTGAAATGCAAATCAATACCACAATGTATTTTTACTGCATCTTCACTAGATTAAAGTTAAATGTCTAACAAGAAATATTCAAAAACACACAGAGCATCCAAAAATCTTAGCTGAATTACCATAAAAAGGGGCCAACAGAAGCATTTTGGGAAGGGCTTACAGAATTAGGATTCAAAAAGAAGTTGTAGAATGAGACGCTGAAGCAGTCAGGAAGTAGGAAGGCAGTAAAATGTTCGCATAGAGCAAGTCTGAAGAGAGCCAGGTGCACAGAGTTTAATCAACATTCTGGCTGATAAAAGTTTTCAGAGTTTATCTTTAGGCACACAGTGTGACCCTCAAGACATAAATTATCACAGAAGAGTGGGGACAAAAGCCAGCATCAAAATAACTGAGAAAATTAATGTCCAAGGAACAAAGAAGGAAATATAGTTTAGAAAACTCTTTTAAACAGTATACATTGCAGGAAAAAAGAAAGCTGAAAGAATCGTTTAGGGATATATCCAACTGGAAAATATCTCTACTAGGAGAACGAAGTCAAGTTTGTTCACAGGTGTGTAGAAATAGCTAATAAAAATGGAGTTACAAAGACAGAAAAGAGAATGTTGACAAACGTGGAAGCCACGCTTTAGGGAGGTCAGAAAGTAAACAAGATGAGGAACACATATAAAAAAGTTTCGCAGGTGGGTGAAGACATAGAATAAGCAGTTTGAGGCAGCAACCATGAAGAATCATATTGTTTGAACTCAGTTACCGAAAAGGAGGAATTGAGGTTATTTTGTGAGAATGAAGGACTCCAAAGTGGAACTGATGACTGCAGAATAGCGGAGGACATTTGTAACAACCGTTACAATAAAAGGCGACAATTAAGAAGAAAGAAATGAAAGGACGGCTGGACAGCATTGAGAGACCAAAGAGAAATAATATGAACTCATAAGTAGATATCAAATAATGAAAAATAATTCTGTAGATTCAAGTAGCAATGTAGTTGCTTAGCCATGTTTGAAATTATTTGACCCTTGGAAAAAAAATTAAAGACTCATATATATATATTCTGTATTAATTGGTATTTTATATTAATATATACATAGATGTGTGCATTTCCTAGGTCTGTTCAGTAATATATATTTATTAATCTATCCATATTGAATTAGTGAATTTATCATGTATTTGTAAGAAACACGAGTAAAAAGGAACTAAAAGGACATACAGATGTCTAAGGGTTTAGGTGACATGGAAGAAAAGTAAATTGACCATCAGAATATTATGTATAAATTTATGAAAAAGAGATACATTCTGTTATATAGCAAAGTAATACTTAAGCCTAGAAACTTTTTTTTTCCCACTTAACACAAAACTGGGTGTGTCATTTCCATGCCTGAAGATTTCCACGGCCTCTTTATTGCCTATTGCATAAAATCCAAGCTCCTTAGCTTGCCACAGGAGACCCTGGATGACATTGCTCACACATGTCTGTGGACACATGGAGATGACCTTCAAGGATGGGTCTCCCTTCAAGGATAGACTTCCTACCCAGCTGTGAGGAGTGTGGTCAGCAGACAGCCTTCAGCTGTCAGCTCCCTTAGGGTTTCCTTTAGCTACAGAGAGCCTCCTTCTTCAAGGCGATCCCTTTTCTTGGATAGCCCACACCTGGGGATTGAGGCAGGGGTATAAAGACTGTCCATTTTAACCTGATATGGGACAGCTCCTATGGTCAACATTCATTCCGAGTCGCCCTGCTGGGTTGGTGCTTTGATGTGAGTGTGTTCATTGCAAAAGTCATGCGTTAAAAGTTCATAGCCAGTGTGATAGTATTAAGGGGCTGGGCCTTTAAGAGGTGATTAGGCCATGAGCTCCCCCCATGTGAATGGGATTAAGACCCTTTGAGGCTTCAGAGCGCGTTTGGCTTTCTCGCTCTTTACCTTCCGCCGCGTGGAGATGCAGCGTTCTCCCCGCGAGAGGTTGCAGACCCGGGACGCCGTTTCCGAAGCAGAGAGACCAGGTCCTCACTAGCTGGGACCTTGGTTTGGATTTCCCAGCTTCCAGAACTGTGAGAAATAATTTTCTGTTTTTTATAAATTACCCAGTTTTAGGTATTTTGTTAGAGAAGTTGAAAATGCGCTGAGACAATTGGCTTTCTGGGACGCTTGCCTGCAATGTGACTTCCTCCTCTGCCCAGTCGAGTTTCTTCCCTCGTTCCTTCATGGGTGTTGTTGCCTAGTAAACACCTTTTTTTTTATTATTGTACTTTAAGTTCTGGGGTGCATTTGTAGAACATGCAGGTTTGCTACGCATACGCGTTCCATGGGGTTTGCTGCATCCATCAACCCCTTCACCTACATAAGGTATTTCTCCTAATGCTATCTCTGCCCTGCCCCCGCCCCCCCCCACCCCACCCCGTGATGTTCCCCTCCCTGTGTCCACGTGTTCTCATTGTTTAACACCCACTTAAGAGAACTTTCGGTTTTCGGTTCTTGTGTCGGTTTGCTGAGAATGATGGTTTCCAGCTTTGTCCGTGTCTCTGCTGAGGACATGAACTCCTGCTTTTTTATGGTAACATAGTATTCCGTGGTGTCTATGTGCAAACTTAATGGATGAGTGACGTTTAACCAGCATGGCGAGAAAAATGGGGAAAGAAATTACAGCGGTTGTGAAATGTGCCCAGGCTGAGATGATTCAGGAGAGTTTCACATAGTATGTCTATACATGGTATGGGTGGCATGGCTGGATGTGAGATCATGAGGAACAGTACATGCCGAGAATTTCAAATTTTCTAATGAAAGTGAACTATTTTAAGCAAGTGAAAAAAAATTGTCCCATTAGTTTTTTTTTTTTTTTTTTTTAGAGTGAAAAAGTGGAGGATAGAGGGGGTGTGATTATTAGCACAGAGTCCTAGTTAAAAGATATTACACTGGAAAAAGTGAGAAATAATGAGTGAAACTAAAGCATTGGCTGCAGGGGTTAAGGAGGATGGAAGGTAGTAAGCATGAGGGTTAATTAAGAGCAGAAAAAACAAAAATGATACTTGATTGGGAAGGGGCAGGATGAGACAGGAGAAAATTAGGATGATAAAGAGTAGTTTTGTGAATGAATATTTTGATGTGTTCGGGACTGAATATTTGTGTCCCATCAGAATCCTTGTATTGCAATTTTAACCCCCAATGCGATAATATTAGGGAGTGATGCCTTTGGGAATCAATTAGTTTATGAGGCTAGAGCCCTTATAAATAGGGTTAGTACCCCTGTAAAAAGAGGCATGAGGCCGGGCGCGGTGGCTCAAGCCTGTAATCCCAGCACTTTGGGAGGCTGAGGCGGGTGGATCACGAGGTCAAGTGATTGAGACCACCCTGGTCAACATGGTGAAACCCCGTCTCTGCTAAAAATACAAAACATTAGCTGGGCATGGTGGCGCGTGCCTGTAATCCCAGCTACTCAGGAGGTTGAGGCAGGAGAATTGCCTGAACCCAGGAGGCGGAAGTTGCGGTGAGCCGAGATCGCGCCATTGCACTCCAGCCTGGGTAACAAGAGTGAAACTCCGTCTCAATGAAGGAAAAAAAAAAGGGGGGGGCATGTGAGCTTGCGTTTGCTCTCTCCATTCTCTGTCATGTGAGCAACACCCATCTGCAAGGAGAAGGCCACCTGCAAACCAGGAGGTGGGCACTCACCAGAAGCAAATCTTTAGACACCTTGATCGTGGACTTCTCAGTCTCCATAACTGTGAGGAATAAATGTTGTTTAAGCCACTTAGCCTGTGATAATTTTTATAGCAGTATTGGGTGACCAAAATGGAAAAAAAAAAAAGGAGTATATGTTAGAGTGGGACAGAAATATTGGTAGGTTCAGAATGGAAGAATGTGAGATATGAGATTTCAAAATGAAAAAAGTAAAAAAGAAACATAATTGAAGACCCTAGGATCCAGGTTGAGGTGAGTAAAGTGAAAAGATTCCAGGTGAAATAACGAGGCTGAAGATGAGGAGCACATGCAGTGGAAACTGGGAAGTGAGGTAGGTAAATGTCAATCAGGCAGAAATCCATACTTTTTGAAGCAATCTGCAAACATGATTCCTTCCACATTTGTCAGAATAGATCAACTAAGTTTTTAAATATTTCCAAATACATTCAAAATATATTTGCCTTAACGTTCAATAGAAATCTCCAACTTAATAAGTCATCCAAATTCTGTCTATTATTAACCAAGATGGTATACAAAACACGGACAAGTTACATAACATAGTTACTAACATAATAAATGCCCAATTTCTCAACTGAATATACATTAATAAGCACTTGCTGCAACAGAATTGCTACTTACTGGTTGAATATTAGATCTGTTTCACTCCCAATTCTCTTTTCAGTTCCTTGTGTAATTTGTCTCATTTAGTGGTACGTTCAACCATTTTCTTCAGATAGATGTATAGGAACTGTTATCTATGTGTTTTTTAGCCCTACAATATTGTATATCAATTCCTGTTGATTCTATGTCTTATGTTGGCTATTGTATTAATCTACTATCAGTTCTCAAATAACTTCATTCCTTTGCATTGCCGTTCTGTGACTGAAATGCTTTATTTCTCCTTATCTGCCTGGCAGATAACAACTCATAATTCAAAAAAGAAATCAGATGTCAACTCCAATATGACAGTTTCCTCTGACATGCATGAAAGATTCATCGCTTATAGCCAGTAGTGAGTCGGAGGTGACTCATACCGGCTTAGTAGAGCAAATGTGCATATCTCATTTAGGTACATGATTCGACATGATTTAGGTACCTTGAAATATTCTAGGGCAGAATTATTCACAACTTTAAAACTGCCAGACACTACATATAAGTTGCTCCCCAACCCCGAGATCTGGTTTACTAAGATTCCATTGCTTCTAGACCTTCTGGGCTCCTATTACAGGATTTCTTTGCTTCACTACGACAACAGGTTTCTTCGTCAGTCTTTCTATATTAGTTTGTCAGAGGCAGAGAATATCAATTCCTATTTATCAAAACCTCAGTTTCTATCACAATGCCTAACACATAACTTCCATTTAGAAGGAAGGAAGTAAATGGAAGGAAGGATGGAAGTAGGGAGTGAGACACAGAGAAGGATGGTGCTATGGGTAAATCTGAGTTTGAGACTGTGATGAAAAAACCTAACGAAATTGTTCCTGAGGCAGAATTCTGAGTTCAGTTCATCAGGTCAACATGGCTGCTAGGTTCTTAAAAACAATGATAGCTAAGAATGGGAGGGTGGGTGGAGAAGGTGATGGTTATTGAAGAAGTTAGATCATCCTTCAAATTGGCGAATAGCAACAAAGATGGGAAAGACCATTATAAAGAGAGAGAATACTGATATTCAATCCAAGGATGAAAGGAGTCAGTGCTCTCCCTCACATAACAGACAACCTAGTTTTTCAGTTAGATTGAGGCAGATGTTTGATCATTTTGCAAATGGAGACAAACATTTCGGATGACTACTATTTTTCCCTGTTAAGTTCACTCTGTAAACAGCTTGGTTACAAATTTCTCTGTGAGACAATAGAAGATTCCTTATCTAGACAACATAGAGCAAGAAGGATGAATTCCATCTTTCCTCTCAGGCAGAGATAAAGGGCACCTGACTTTACCCAGGAGCAGTTGGAGGGCAGAGTAAAGACCTCGTGGATAAGGCAGTGCTCTGTTCAGACCACCTGAGCTCAGGTCCTAGCTCTGCCACTTACCTCTATGAATTTGAATGTTTCACTTATTTCCAGTCTTCTCATTAGAAGGAATGAGAAATGGGATTAAAACTTTTATTCATTGAGCTGTTTAAAGAGAATCAAATAAATATATAAGTATATCATTTAGGATAGTGTCTGGCATACGCTAATTACTTAATGAAATTTTCATGACACGAACGATGGTGAAAATGTTGATGTGAATATAATTGGCTAAAGAGGACCCAGACCTTTAGCTCTTTTGATCTATAGTTCAAGTCACATGTACTTCTGGAATGACAAATTGCCTTTGAGAAGGCACGGAGGACCGTGCAGGATTCCTGATGGCATCAGTAAGAGCTACAGTTCTACCATTTTCAGTGAACGCCCAAAATTCTAGAATTTTGTTTCTTCTAAAATCTTAAAATTTCAATCTCTGGGTTTATGGCAAAATTTCTAATAAACTTCTGTACCTGATACAAAACTTCTCACTTAAGAAACAACAATATGTTTCACGGAGCAATTATCTCCCTTAGTTTCACATCTCTTCCTTGTTCAGAAGATGTTTGTTACATTAAATTTATTTTAAAGTTTCAATGTGTTCATAATAGTTACCTGAGTACTATCAATGTTTAAAATTCTGACCAAAGGTTTTCTGGACTGATTTCCAGAATGATTTCTGAATGATTTCTGGTATATATAGAAGAATTAACTATTAATTTCTACAATAAGAACTTTCAGTGAACCTAATTTTCACTGACTTCACACTCAAGTCATAAATAAGTCCCAGTCAGAGAATAGTTTTGTATCCCTAATTCTGATTATTTTTCTTTAGTTGGGGAGATTTGCCTAAAATATCAACATTGAAATCGAAGACAATTTATCCTTTAACATATGGTGGTGGTGCGTGCCAGTCACAGTATTAACAAAAAAGGCATTTTCATTGACTCTGATTACCAGTCCTCTAGAAAGTCTGTTCCTTGTCCTAGTCAAACATATCTGGGATCCTCACAGAAGTGAATAGCATGTGCTCACAACAAGCCAGTTCCCTGCTGGATCCGCTGTTACTACTTAGTGGAATTCCTAAGTACCTACAGACCCCTGATGGGTAATCACATGCCCACCAGGTGTTGCTGTTTCCCCCAGGAGCAGTCCTGTCCTCTGTATCTGCGTCAGCTGTTATATTGCTATGGAAAGGGAAAGATTGTTCTTTTTGGGTCTCAGTGAGTGGGCCTCTTAAGAGATGCTGTTTAAGTCTCAAAGGATTTCACAGATTTCAGTACAATAATTCCTTTTGGTTTTTTGTTCGGTTTTGTTTTTCATTCGAAAACCTCTATTCCATATTGATTTGGATTGGCTCTGTGTCTCCACTCAAATCTCATCTCGAATTGTAATCCCCACATTTCAAGGGAGGGACCTAGTGAGAAGTGACTGGATCATGGAGGCAGTTTCCCCCATGCTGTTCTCACAATAGTGAGGAAGTTCTCATGAGATCTGATGGCTTTCAAAATGGGAGTTTCCCCTGTTCTCTTTCTCTCTCCTGCCATCTTGTGAAGAAGGTGCTTGCTTCTCCTTCACCTTCTGCCATAATTGTAAGTTTCCTGAGGCTTCCCCAGCCATGCAGAACTATGAGTCAATTAAAACCCTTTACATTATAAATTACCCAGTCTCAGGTAGTATCTTTATAGCAGTGTGAAAGTGGACTAATATGAATATTAAATTTAGGGATGGCTTGTATAGGGGATAGATCAGGAACTTAAAGGACAGATTCCATGCTGTGTATAGAAATATATCTGATCTGCCAGAGAACATGTTCTCTTTCTCAGTACCTCATAGAAGTGGATGTTAGCAGTCCCTGACACAGGTTAGGAGACATATGTGATTCTCGTTCAGATTGAAGCTATTGGTCTCCCTTCTCACTGCTTTCTAGGCTCCCCAACTTCCAGCACAAGTACTTTCACATTACTTCATCACCCAGTTCTATGTTTTCCTTACTGCTGCTTCATTCTGCAGACCTTATATTTGCTATTTTAAATAGAAGCCTAGTTCACTTGGTTACTGTGAGGGGCGCCGATGAATCAAACATCTTGAGGTCAGTTATCAATATTTAAGCCCAATATAACCATGATCTATAGATTAGATTGTATCCCTTATTTAGATGCAACTTTATTGGAAAGGGAGTGTTTTTCAGACAGTCCACGGATGTCTGGTCTTTACTTGAAGGCTATTTTGATTGTCATGTGACATCACTCTCTAATGTTAAGCAGTTTTCAGTTCAGTTGAGAGGACAAATGGTTAATCATGGTATACAAAGCAAGAACTACAAGTAACACAAAAAGTCTCAGTATATAAGAATAGAGTCAACCACTAATGAAAGTCACAGTGAGAATAACTATGAAAATAATGAGAAGGTAAGCATTAGAGCTAAGTCTTAAAATATGAATACAAATTGATTACAGGGAAAGGTGGTCATTGGAAGTAAGAACATGATACTTTCATATTACAAATTATTTTCATTGGATCGGATTCTACTGATCAGTTCTCATCACCAGTGATGAGTTTCATGTAATATAATAAATGTAATATAACATAATATAATATAAATAGCAGCTTATAATTGGGAATCCAAAGGATATTAAGAAACTAATGTTTCACCAGGTAAATAATTCTAGAACTGCTTGATGTTTAAAAGCCTGGGCTATAAATAAGTAACCCACCTTCACCCATGCCATTTGGCAGCAGAGGATTTCCCCACTGATAGGGTTTGGCTTTGTGTCCTCACCCAAATCTCATCTTGTAGCTCCCACAATTCCCATGTGTTGTGGGAGGGACCCAGTGGGACATGTCTGAATCATGGGGGTGGGTCTTTCCCATGCTGCTCTTATGATAGTGAATAAGTTTCATGAGATCTGATGACTTTGAAAATGGAAATTTCCCTGCCCAGTCTCTTTCTCTTTGCCTGCTGCCATCTGTGTAAGATATGACTTCTCCCTCCTTGCCTTGTGTCATGATTATGAGGCCTCCCCAGCCATGTGGAACTGTAACTCTAAAAAACCTGTTTCTTGGCCGGGCGCGGTGGCTAACGCCTGTAATCCCAGCACTTTGGGAGGCCGAGGCGGGTAGATCACGAGGTCAAAAGATTGAGACCATCCTGGTCAACATGGTGAAACCCCATCTCTACTAAAAATACAAAACATTAGCTGGGCATGGTGGCGCGTGCCTGTAGTCCCAGCTACTCAGGAGGCTGAAGCAGGAGAATTGCCTGAACCCAGGAGGCAGAGGTTGCGGTGAGCCGAGATCGCGCCATTGCACTCCAGCCTGGGTAACAAGAGCGAAACTCCGTCTCAAAAAAAAACAAACAAACAAACAAAAAAAACCACCTCTTTCTTTTATAAATTGTCCAGTCTTGGTTATATCTTTATCAGAAACATGAAAATGGATGAAAACACCCACATTTTTCACCATGTCACCTAAATTCCAGACAAATTTTTAAAAAATAAATTTGGACCTTTCCATGTAAGATGTATTATTTTGCTGAATCTAAGGGTAAAGCTAAAACTTTGCTCATTTCAAATCAAATTAGCTTTGCTTCAACTAAAATCTGAAGCTTATAATTTTTTTAAACTTCATAACCTTAAGTCCTCCCTTCTGTAAGGGATATCAAGGCCTGGTGACCTCTAACAGAGATTCTTCATGTAAACTGTAAAATAGGAAGACAGCTGGATACTTAATCAAAATCAGCCTTCAAGCACCTGAAAATTATGCTGTAAGCCATTTTAACCTCTCTTATGTGGAGGGAAAGAATACACTTGCAAGTCCCCAATCCATTCGCCTTGGGTTATTGTAATCGGCACCATTTGTTGGGAGCCTGTTATACATGAGGCACTGTGCTAGATACCAGATATGGTACATCACCTTGCAATAGCAGTAAGCAGAAGTGTTGTGATTAACTCCATTGCACTGATGAAGAAGCTGAAGTTAAGAGTCATTACATACTTCAGTGTATTAATGGCAGAGTAAGGAGCTAAGGAATCAAGAGAATTGTAAAACCCCATCTCAATATTAATTCACAGTTGAGTCACAAGGAGGCTGAATAATTGCAAACTCCACAATATTCCTCATCCAGCTTTTTCTTTTTTTTTAGTTTACTTGTATTACCATATTTTAAATGTCTATATGCCTCTTTTTAAGTATCCTACAATTAGATGCCACATCTTAGACGGAAGGAAGGAGTCACAGTAAATGTAGATATCTCCTCATAGTCCGGTCAATAGAACTGTTAAGTAAATGGCAACATCCTTTATTCACCTAATAGATAAGGTTATCCCTGAGCAGACATACCTAAGGCTTCTAGGTAGCCAGGAGAGTCTCTCAGGTCAAGACATTCAGAAATGACCTCAGCAATGAGACCCTTTAGACCCACAGACTCATCACCAGAGAAAAAACTTAACAGTTGCAAGCAGTTGCACAACAGGAAGAAATTTATTCTCCAGTGAAGCATTTTTGGACCTTGTTTCTATGGCAGGTAAGCAGAGAGGCCAGGATACATGCATTTGTAAAATCAGCACTTAGTATAATGCCTGACATAGTGTGTGAGCACTCACTGAATCAATAATATTAACATTTTCCAATATGTAAACATTAATCATACTTTACTAAATGATTTATGTGAATTATTTAACACTTTTTGCATTTTAAAATATATACTGTTCTTGTACACATTTTTAGGTAAAAATGAGCTATGGAAAAATATTAATCTGTTCACATTCACAACAGTAGTTGGTAACTGAGGTGTTTTATGAGGTTTGCCTGACTCCAGAGCTCTTAAACACAAAATGGTGTTGTTTTTCTCCTATAATCCTAAAATCTAAAACAAACCCTAGCACACAATTAAGATGGAATAATATTTTTATGCATATTGGCCACTTAAGCATAGGGTGGGTATCAAAGAGAGCAACTGTGGCCAGGCACATGGCCACCGGAAACTACCTGCTACTCTCTTGGGGAATTTTGGTTCAGTGTTCATGCCAACATGATTGCAGAGATGGAAACATATTCTCTTCCTGCTTCATATTTAAAACACCCATCCCCCCTTTCCCTAGCTGCTTATGAGGATTGAAATTCAGATAATGAGTCTTGGTGCCCCTCAGCCATAAAACCCTACAATGATGTGCTCAGGAGGGGAGGGAAGTCCTTGTGAGAGGTGATCCTCACACCCTGTGTGTCCTAGAACCAGACCTATATACTTTCTTAGTAATTAATGGGGCATTTCATGTTCTCCAATTTCTTCGTACTAATTGCCTGCCACAGGGTTAACATAGACAATTAGAAAGAACTACAAAAACAGCGGAACTCTTTGGTCTCATCAGCTTTTGCATCATCTGGGAAATTTAATTCTATTTCTAGGAAGAAACTTCAGATGATACTACAGTCTGGGAGAATCTGAAAGTCTATATCACATTTTCCTTAATTTTATTCTTATCCCACTGTCTGACAGACATATGCATTACCAGGTCACCATTTCCAGGATGTTCAAGCAAGATGCTTAATCCTCATTACCATGAATTTCAGCTGTCTTAAAAAATATTTATGAAATAAAAAATGATAAAGAATCAAATCTTTAGAACATCGCTTCCATTCATCATGTTCCATAGTTTTGGTTCCAAAAGAACTTTAATTTTAATATTGTTAAAATAATTATATATCATCTAATGTGATATACTATTTCCTCTGGTTTGTTTTTTTTTTTCTAAAGGAAAAGCAACATAACTTATAGATGAAATCAGTGGATAATCTTCCCTTTTTTGCTACAATCAAACATCTGACAATTTAACCAGTAAACATCATTTATTATGCTTACCAACACTTCTATAGATTTTGGTACCTCTGGCAACCAGTAAACCCAGTGAGGTTAAATAAAAAAAGCATGCATATTTAACTTTGAAATGCATTATTTAGTCAGGGCTACAAAATATATGAGTGTGCATGTCCTTTTATGCCTATTCAGATGTCTACAACAATGCTTAAGAGTAGTGTTCCAGAGAGGCCTCAAGTTTAATTTCTGCCTAACCCTTTAAATACTCCTGGGCATTATTATGTCTCGCTACATTTCTTTGTATCAGCCTGCCTATCCTAATTCATTTTATCCTCCAATTCTCCCAAACGTTTTCTTAGGAATGAGATGGTTTTTGAGCTCTTCCTAGAAGCATCCTTCGAGAATATTACTATCTAGGTCGGGTACAGTGCCTCACACCTGTAATTCCAGCACTTTGGGAGGCCGAGACAGGCTCATCACCACAGGTCAGGAGTTCGAGACCAGCCTGGCCAACATAGTGAATCTCTGTCTCTACCAAAAACACAAAAATTAGCTGGGCTTGGTGGTTGGTGCCTGTAATCCAAGCTACTCGGGACGCTGAGGCTGGAGAATGACTTGAACCCAGGAGGCGGAGGTTGCAGTGAGCAGAAATGCAGCCATTGCACAGCAGCCTGGGCAACAAGAGTGAAACTCTGTCTCAAAAAACAAAAAAAGAATATTACTATCTGCTTATAGGACTAGGCACATGAACATTCAATGACAAAAGGGTCATAAAACCACTGTAAACAGTTTAAAACATGACGCTGCAATTTAAATTTATCAATGTGCAGTTAATTACTTCTCCAGGTAAGATTTGTTGTTAGGTTCTATCATGCTACTGATCTCAATCAAAATCTGCAGAAAACTTCAAGGAGCATAGCCAAAAATAACTTGACTAAAAGACACATGTGACTTTTATCAATAATGAGCGCTTCATTGCTTCTCTTATTTTATTTGTGCAGCAAGTAATTATTAAAATTAAGGCCTGATGAAAGGAAACAGGATAATTCATTTTGGGCTGCATCTCATGTGCAAGGGAAGTGATTCATGAATAGTTATAGGCCTCAAGCTTTCGGGGAAAAAAAACTGCAGTGTTACTAGAAAGATCATCATCATTAAGTAAGAGCCAACCCTTAGATATCAATAGCCACTCAGAGATTCATAGGGAAAGGTAATGAAGAAATTATAACTGTCATGAATATTCCATATTAGGCTTTAATTATCAGGGCAGGAGCCTGGACCCTGATGATTTTTAAATGAAAGGTGGAATAATTTCCTAATTTAGCATTTTTCATTTAAAAACTCATTAAGAATATTCAACACTGCAGTAGGACCCTGTAGAGGGTGGGGAAAAAAGAGCAGAGGTAAAGATATTTCAGCTACATTTTCAAGGGTAGACCTTGACAAGGTTTACGTACATTCTTTGTTAGCTAATAAATCTTTACCAATTTGCCCTGCCTTCATTGTGCTATGAAATGTTTACTCTATGTTCCCTGCCAAAGAAAGAGTACTCTGTGTTACTTGGTACTGGGGTATTTTGGATACTGTAAAATCTGAAAAACCAAGTTCCAGTGATTTAAAAAAAAAAAAAAAAAAAAAAAACTAGGTCTATTGATTGGAGACCTTAGATAATCCATTACTTAGTTTAACATATCACTAGCTCGATGTTTTTTAAAAAAAGTGACTCACAGAGTCAAAGAGCAAAAACTGGCTTCAAAATTGAGTTCCCCAACCTGTCAATAGTTTCATCTGGTTGGTAACTAACACATACACTAAAAACAAACAAACTTTTATTGGTTTTATAGAAATAATTTCTACTGAATTTGTGAGAGGAGAAAAAAACATAGTTATTGGCAAGAGAAGTAAACGTTGAACAAGTGCTAATGATATACTCAATACTTTCAGGAAAAGCACAACCCAAGTCTCTGTTATATGGTTTTGTTCTTTTTAATCCTTACAGTGAAATTTAAAGGTAGTACTATTGTTTAATTACATCACTGTAGACTTTTATTGTTTATGGTGAATACATTAAAAGTAGCTACTATTGAAGTTAAAAATACATATATAGAAAATGAAATAAAATAGCCTATTACAGCTGATTTAATGTTTGCTAAGCATATCATCATTGGACATTTGATTGTAAGCCATCAAATAATTTCTGAATTGACTTTTTTTTAGTCTGAGTAAGAAGAGCAGGGGTGTGCTTTTAATTATAGTGATATGCCGCTTTTTTCTTGAACACTCAGAAGAAGCATGATTTCATAATTCCATGTGAAAAAGGAATTTGGAAATAACTATTTTCTTATTAATAATTTATATTTTCATATAGGAGATAGAAAATCTTATCTGGGTGTTATACTTTTAAATAGTCAGATTAAAAGCAGTTAGGAAATAGCTTTTCAAATCTGGCTGCAACTGGAACTCATTTGTAACACACTTCCATCATAATAGGATCTAAGAAGTGAGTGCAAGAGAAAAAAAAGCTGATTCAGCCCTTGAGACAATGTGAAATTGTTCTCTACCATATTATCTGTAAGGTTTTACCCAGGCAGTTAAGACACCCAGATTTTATGGCCTCCTTATTTTTAAAATGCAAAGCTCTTTCCTAATAGCAGTAATCACTGTTCAACCAAATCTTTTATCTCCCATTAATAAGTAAAAACAAAGCTGTATTTTAGGTAAGTGGGCATGACAGAAAATTGACCTATGATTCTGAGCTATAGCAGAGCTGTACCTGAGGTCGCACAAATGTTTTTGTTATCTCAACTCAGTGCGGCCTGGTGGGATGGGCATTGCTTCGTAGAGTTGAGACAATAAAAGTAAACTTGAGAAACTTCAACAGTGACATTATGGTCTGTGTGAACAGTCCTTAAATTACATTGGAATCACAAGGATCTATACACGTCCATGAGTGTTACTTGTGGGAAAATACTTCTTTTTGTAGAAAAAATGGAATTGAATGTATCGCGTTCCTTTTTTTATGCCAAAACCTTTTCTGTAACTTTCTTTTTACGTTCGGGGTGCACATGCAGATTTATTATATAGGCAAATTGCACATCACAGGGTATACAGATTATTTCCTCACTCAGGTAAGATGCACAGTCCTTGATAGGAATTTTTTTTTTTTAATCTTCACCCTCCTCTACCCTCAAGTAGGCCAGAGATTATTTTATGTTGTATCTTTGTTCTTATTTCAAAGAAAGTTTTGATTTCTCTCTTAATTTCATTCAGTAGCAGATTGTTTAATTTCCATGGAATTGTATGATTTTGAGTGAACATTTTAGTATCAATTTTTATTTTTATTGTGTTTTGGTCCAAGAGTGTGGTTCATATGATTTTTCTGGGTTTTTTTGTTTTTCGAATTTGTGGAGGACTATTTTATGGATAAAAGCGTGGCCAATTTTAGATTATGTGCCATGTGCATATGAGAAGAATACATATTCTGCTGTTTCTGGGTAAAGAGTTCTGTTGATATCTGTCAGATCCATTGGTCAAGTGTTGTGTTCAGGTCCTGAATATCTTTGTCAGTTTTCTTTAATGATGATCTGTTTAATACACTCAGTGGAGTATTGAAGTCCCTCATTATTATTTTGTGGTTATCTAAATTTCTTCCTAGGTCTAAAAGAACTTGCTTTATGAATCTGGGTGCTCCTATGTAGGGTGCATATATATGTAGAATAGTTAGGTCTTCTTGTTGAATTGGACCATTTACCATTCTGTATTGCTCTTCTTGATCTTTTTTCATCTTTCCTTGTTTAAAGTCTATTTTGTCTGAAATTAGACTAGCAATCCCGACTTTTTTCTGTTTTCCATTTGCTTGGCAGATTTTCCTGCATCCCTTTATTTGAGCCTATGAGTGTCATTGCATGTGAGATGAGTCTCTTGATGACCGCCTATCATTGAGTGTTGCTTCTTTATCCAATTTGTCACTCTGTGCCTTTAAATTGGGGAATTTAGCACATTTACATTCATGGTTAATATTGACATGTGTGGGTTTGATCCTGTCATAGTGTTGTTCGCTGGTTATCATGCAGACTGATGTGTGATTGCTTTATAGTTTCAATGATCTATGTACCTAAGCTGTGTGTGTGTGTGTGTGTGTGTGTGTATGTGTGTGTGTGTGTGTGTATGTGTGTGTGTGTGTGTGTGGTGGCTGGTAATGGTCTTTCATTTACATAATTAGCACTCCCTTCAGGACCTCTTGTAAGGCAGGTGGTAACAAATTTCCTTAGCATTTGTTTGTCTGAAGAGGATCTTATTTCTCCTTCACTAAGGAAGTTTACTGTGGCTGGATATGAAATTCTTGGTTGAAATTTATTTAAGAATGCTGAAATGTCTTCTGGGTTTTCTTTAAGAATACTGAAATGTCTTCTGGCCAAAATATCTTCTGGCTTGTATAGTTTCTGCCCAAGGGTTCACCAGTACCCTGATGGGGTTCCTTTTGTAGGTGCACTGACTGTTCTCTCTAGATGTCTTTAAAATTTTTTTCTTAATTTCTACCTTGGAGAATCTGATGACTTTACATCTTGGGGATGATCATCTTGCATATTATCTTGGAGGGGTTTTCTGGATTTCCTGAATATGAATGTTGGTCTCTCTAGTAAGGTTGGGGAAATTTTCATGAACAGTATTCTGAAAAATGTTTTCCAAGTTGCTTACTTTCTCTTCCTCGCTTTCAGGGATACCAATGTGATATAGATTTGATCAATTTATATAATCTCATATTTCTTAGATGTTTAGTTTAGTCATCTTTCCTCTTTTTTAAAAATTTTATCTGACTGAATAATGATGGGAAACTTGTCTTTGATATCTGAGGTTCTTGTGTCAGCATGGCAAATTCTACTATTAATACTTGTGATTGTATTCTGAAATCATCTGACGCTGATCTGTATCAGATCAGTTTGGTTGTTTTTTAAAACAGTCATTTTTGTCTTTCAGCTTCTGTATCATCTTATGGTATTCCTTAGAATCCTTGGATTGGGTTTTGACTTTCTTTTGAATCTTGCTAAGATGTGTTTCTATCCATATTCTGAATCCTATGTCTATCATTTCAGCCATTTCAGCCTGGTTAAAAACTATTGCTGGAAAACTAGTGGTATCATATTGAGGAAAGAAAACATTCTGGCTTTTTGAGTTCTTATGTTGGTTCTTTCTCATCTATGTGGGCTGGTATTTCTTCAACCTTTGAAGTCGCTATTCTTTGAATGAGTTATTTGATTTTTATCTTTTGATGTCTTTGGGGATTTGGTTGTGGTGTAAGGTAAGCTCAGTCTTCTGGCTTCATTTCTGGAAGATTTTGGAAGGCCAGAGCTCAGCTCAGCACGCCTAGGTTATGCGTGATAAATCCGTAGGGCTGGTATTGGTTCCCTAGCTTTTTTCTCTGGCCATCGAGGTTAGACACATGCTACTTTGGAGAAATTGAGTTGTTTCCTGATTGCTGGGCAAAGCACTATGATGGGTGGGGCCAGTTAAAGCCCTTTGTCAGGGTGATAACAGTGAGATTTGTGCCTGTTTGCATATGCCAGCAGCAGCAGCAGCAGCATGATGGCATACATTCTCATTGGCTGGGGTGGGGTGCCACTGGAAGTAGAGCTGCAGTGTTCCTGAATGTGCTCAGACTGGGGGCAGTAACAGCAGCAGGGGCAGGGTACTGGTGGGTGCAGAGAAGCCAGCCTCCATGGGTGCATTTGCAGTGGGAGCTGTAGCAGCATTGCAGGGGTTGAGGTTGTGCCTGCCTCCATAGTGGTCGCAGTAGCAGCACAGTGGGGGATGGTATTGTCATGTTCATGTGTGTGTTCATGCTGACAATGGCTGTGCAGCCAAGGTGGGGGCGATGTGCACTAACACCAGCTGTAGTTGTGTGGCAGGGTATGCACACATGTGTGCCAGTGGGGGAGAAGAAATGAGATCCATCCACGTGCATGTGCAGCAAAGCAGTGGGAAGTGTGACCATGGGTATGTGCATGCTGGCAAGGTAGTGTGAGGGAGGCTGTGATGGGAGGAGGATGCAGGTGGGTTGGCACACATTGGCAGGGACCATCCTACTGATGATCTCCAATGGTCAGGCATGATCTGACAGTGAAGGATCTATGAGGAGGACCCCCAGGAAGTGCCTCAGTTGGGCATTCAGTGCTTCACTACAAGCAGGCACAGCCAGGCTGGGTCCTCCAGGGAGGTCAGAGGAGGGTGGACTCAGATAGGACTGGCATTATCTCACAGGGAAGACCACCCTGCTCTGTCCAGATCTGACAGTTACCATAAGACTAAAGTCTTCTAGAGGAGCATGGTGAGCCTTGGGGGATTGGTTTTCTTCTAGAGGAACATGGTATGCCTTTGGGGACTGGTTCCTCTGCATATGTTGGCACATCAAACCCCATGGGTTCTGCACAGGCTGGAGTCCTGTCTCTACCACCTCTCTAAGCAATCCTCCCTCCTCAAGTGTCTGTGAGGGTCATGGGGTCTTCTGCTGCTAAGACAGCAGAGTCCTCAGTGAGAGTGGGTCCCTCCTCTCTTGTTGAACTGCCCCTTCTGCAGGAGTCATTGGGTGCCAGCAATGATTCCCTGAGTGCAGCAACCCTGTGCAGATGTCCTAGCTTCCTTCTCCTTCAGCCAGGCATCTCTGTCATCTTGCCATCTATTCTTAGTACTTTCCCTCTGAAGATCTTTGCAGATTGCACCAATCTTCTTTATGAAGCATTCTCTTGGTGACAGATATTCCTCCTGGCTGCATCTAGTTTGTCAACTTAAATCTTGTCTCATGTTCTTTAACATGATTTCTGCATATTATGACAGGACTTAGATTTATTGCTATAAATGAGGTCATAATTGTTTTGTATCAGAAATTAAATCATTGGAAAAATAAAGCCCCACAAAGTGATAGAAGAAAATATTAAAATTTGATGCAATGTCTTCCTAAAAACCTGTTTAAATGCAGGGAATGACCAATGTATGTTCCATAAATATTTTCTTATTTAGTACTGGTTAATGCTACTTCCAGAAAATAATAACTCAGTTTAATTGCTTCAGTAAATTTTAGCTGATCTTAAGCTCCCACTTTCTTATAGCTTCAAGGAACAGCACTGTATTAGCTGAGAAACTCCCGCTTCCATAGTGTTATGGAGAACATAAGAGGAAGGGTTGACGGAGAATTGGGCAGAGGGATCACGAATGACTGATCCTCTTTTATACTTACTTTAAATGATATCAACCATGGGTTAAAATCACCCTTTGTAATAATTGATTTTTAAATTTTGAGTTTAAAATACTTTACATATTCAAGTCCTTGAGTCATGTAATGATTCAGTGGGAGAGTGTATTTTAGAAATACATAAATGTGGATGGCACATGTGATAAACCCTTATGAAGACTTCTAAAATGAACAAAAGAGAGAGTGATTCAGCAAAGTGGCAGAATAGGAGGTCCCAGCCCTTGCCCCCAACTCAATGATTAAACAACTATTAATTGCTAAAAGTAGCTCTGGGAGACCTCTGAATAAGAGGTTAATGTAACCCAGTGGAATATAAAAACTGATGGTGACCACAGAGAAAAGTATAGAAAGCACTTTTCCTGTATTTCATCTTTTATTCTGGCACAGGAAAACACCAACAAGAATCTACTTGACTGTGACTTCCCTCTATATGGGAAAAGTAAAACATGAGAAATTGAGCAGCCCTTTCCACAGAGGACACCAGCATGACAGATCAACTTTATTACAGAGGACTTCTGTAGTCTTTTTTTAATGAAGACCTCAGCTGATGTAGCCTCCTAGAGCCCACACCACTACACTCCAACCCACAACCAGAGCTTGAGTCACTGCTGGCACTGCCTTCCCAGAGCTGTAGCCACTGCCCATTCTTCAGCTCAGGCACAATATGCATTCAAAGCATCCTTAGACTGAGGGCTTCCATTTATCCCTTGGATCCATAAACAGTACCATACCATACCCTATCCAGCCAGCACCTCCTGCCCAACTGCAGGTAAATGTCCTTTACGACCAAAGCCAGCCTGTAAAGTCTTGGAAGGTAATTCACTGCTTTATTGATGCAAATACCAATGCAATTCTACAAGGAACAAAATAGGGAAACATGACATCAATGATATAAAAGGTACATTTTCTAGTTATAGAACACATAGAAATTGAAACATTAATATTGCCTAAGAAAGAATTCAAAGTAATTTTTTGAATATATGTTTTCAAGTGGCTCACCCAGCTACAAGTAAACACACATAGGCAATTAAGTAAAATCAAAAAATAAGAACAAAAACAGACATACAGCAAAAATAGAAGTTGTAAGAAAGAACCAATTAAATTCTGGAGCTGAGGAACACAATGAATAAAATTAAAACTGCAAAAGAGAGCTTTAACTGATGAATGATCAAACAGAAGAAAGTTACAGCAAATTCAAAGACAGGGCAACTGATATTATGTAGTCAGAGAAGAACAGTAAAACTAATAAAAACTAGTGAAGAAAGTTTACAGGCTTAATGGGATACCATCAACGTACCCAATAACACACTGAGTATGTTTCAGAATAACAAAAGAAAGAGAACAGGTCAGAAAAAATGATTTAAAGAAGTAATGACAGAAAACTATCCAAATCTGAGAAAATAAGTAGATATTCATATTAAAGAAGCCCAGTAGAAACAAATAGGTTGAACAAAAAGAGGTCCACACTAAAATGTAAAAGTCGTAAAAATTCAAAGGCAAAGAGAGTTTTGAAAGCCTAAGAGAAAAATTACATGTCACATATAAGATAATATCCATAAAACTATCTGCAGCTTTCTCAGTGAAAACTTGAAGGCCAGAATAAAGTAAAACAATATATTCAAAATAGTGAAAGAAAAAAATTGCCAATCATGAATACCATATCTGGCAAAACTGTCCTTTACAAGTGAAGAAATCCTTTATCCTTTACAAAACTATCCTTTATAAATGAAGAAAACCTAAAATGTTTCCCAGGAAAAAACCAAAGAAATGTTTCACCAGTTGGCCTGTCTTACAAGAAAGACTTAAAGGGTTCTACAAATAGCTAATAAAAGCGTGCTAAACAGCAATATGGAACTCTATGAAAGCATGAATCTCACTGGTAAAGATAACTATATAAGCAAATATGCAATAATATAACACTTTAATGGTGTTCCATAAATTACTTTTATAATACAAATTTAAAAATTGAGAGATAAGTTTGTTACTGGCACAATATGAAAAGAATTCAACTCTGATTTCAAAAACACACAATTTATGTGTGGGAGGGTAGAAGAGAGTAAAAGAATAAAGCTTTTTCCTGTGATTGAAACTGAGTTATGATCAACCTACAAGAGACAGTCATAACTACAAGACATTTTATGCAAGCCTAGAAGCAACCACAATGAAAAAGAAAACTGAATACAAAGACATACAATGAAGGGAAAAGAACCAAAGCAAATCAGTACAAATACTATCAAGTATAAAAGAAGACAAGGAAGAGAGGAACAAAACAACTGTGAAGCAAACAAAAACAATTGATTTTACAAAATGCCAATAATTTATCATCATCAATAATTTAACTTTAAAAAGATGAAATGTTCCAATGAAAAGCCATAGAGTTTCTGAATCATTTAAAAACATAACATAAAAGACCTAGTGTTATGATGTGCTGTCCAGAAGACACTCATTTTAGACCTAAAGACCTACACAGGGTAATAGTAAGGGGCTAGAAAAAGATACTACATGTAAATGGTAACTAATAGGAAGCAGAATGGCTATCTTTATATTAGAAAAAAAAAGATGTTAACTCAAAAGTTTCTAGAGTAAATATTCATTATATAAGGACAAAAGGGTCAATTCACAGGCAGGTGTAACAATATAAATGTATATACACTACACCTTAAAACACCTAGACTTATGAAGTAAATTTTGACAGATCTGATGACAGAAACTGACAGGAATACAATACTACTAGGAGATTTCTATACCCAACTTTCAATAATGAATATAATATCTAAATAGAAATTAATAAACAGCTGGCCTTAGGCTTTAGATTGAATGGACTTGGCACACATGTACAGAACTTTCCACCCAACCACAGAAGCATACACATTCTTAAGTGCACATGGAACATTATCCAGAATAAATCATATGTTAGTTTACAATGCAAGGATTAACATTCAGATTAGAATGATTCCAAGCATTTATCCCAATCACAATGGAATGAAACTAGAAATCTATAACAGTTAAAAAAAGAAAAAAGATAGAAGTACATGGAAATTCAGCAACACATTCTTAATCATTGGGTCAAAGATAAAATCAGAAAGGAATTAAAAATTAGCTCTAGCCAAATGAAAATATAACGTATTAAACTTACGGGATGTGGCAACAGATATATCAAAGAGGCAAGCTGGTAACTAAAAATTATTACCTTAAAAAAGAAAAATCTTGAGTACACATCCAAATTTGTATCTCAAAAATAAATAAATAAAAACTCCACTAAATCCAAAGTTAACAGAAGAAAGGAAATAATTAGGGAAGAAATAAGTCAAATGTAGATTTTAAAATAATAGAAAAGAATCAAGTGTGTTAAGAAAAGAATCAAGTGTATTAAGAGTTGGCTAGTGGAATTTTTTTTTAAATAAATGCTTAGCAAGAACAGCTAGGAAAAAAGATAAACAAAAATAGATATGAAAGAGGAGATATTACAATGGATGCCTCAGAAATAGAATCACAAGAGATTACTATGAACAATTACGTACAAATTGTATACTTTGAATGAAATGAAAAAATGTCTAGACATACAACCTAATTAAACTGAATCAAGAAGAAATATAGACTGTTCAGATAACAAGGGAATTTAGTCATTAATTAAAAATTTCCCCAAAAAGAAGAAATTTAGGTCCTGTTGGCTTTACAAGTGAATTCTATGAAGAATCCAAAGAAAAATTAATACCAGTTCTTCTTCAATTTTTCCAGAAAGTAGAAGAACATTTCTGAACTCATTTTATGGGCTGGCATTACCCTGCTACCAAAGTCAGACAAAGACAGCACATAAAAACAAACCATCAAGACTATAGGTGAATATTTTTGGCAAATATAGATGAAAAATCTTCAGTAAAATGCAGCAAACTGAATTCAACAGCACATTAAAAGTGTGTTACATCATGACCATGTTGGATTGATTGCTGGGATGCAATGATGTTTCAACATGTGCAAATCAATCAATGTGATACACCACATTAAGAAAACTAAAAATAAAAACCAAATAATAATTTGAACAAGTGTGAGAAAAGCATTTGACAAAATTAATTTATTCATGATTAAAAACCTCTCAAACAATAGATAAAGAAGTTACTTAGCTCCACACAACATAGGTTACTTAAGAAAAGCCTACAACTGTCATTCTAGAAAAAAATTGAAAGCTTTTACTCTGTTTCTGCACAATGTAAGTTTGCCTGCTCTTACCACTTGTAGTCAACATAGTATTGAAATTTGTAGCCAAAGCAATTAGACCTTAAAAAAAAAAAAAAAAGCTTAAAATGTCATCTAAATCTAAGAGGAAACAGCAACAAAATCCTGTTAAATTATATTCAATCTGTTAGAAACACATTCAGTAACCTTGCAAGGTAGAAAATTAACATGCAGAAGTCAGTGGTGGTGTTTCTTTTCTTTTTCATTTTTCTTTCTTTGTACTTTAAGTTCTGGGGTACATGCACAGATCTTGCAGGATTGTTGCAGAGGTACACACATGCCATAGTGTTTTGCTATCTCCATCCCTCCATCACCTACATCAGGCATCTCTCCCAATGTTATCCCTCGCCAACTTCCCCACCCCCTGCTGCCTCTCCCATAGCCCCCCACCTTCCAACAGACCCCAGTTTGTGATGCTCCCCTCCCTGTGCCCATGTGTTCTCATTGTTCAACACCTGCCTAAGAGTGAGAACATGCGGTGTTTGGTTTCCTGTTCTTGTGTCAGTTTGCTGAGAATGATGGTTTCCAGATTCATCCATATCCCTGCAAAGTATATGAACTCATCCTTTTTTATGGCTGCATAGTATTCCATGGTATAGATGTGATGCATTTTTTTTGTCCAGTCTATCATTGATGGGCATTTGGGTTGGTTCCAGGCCTTTGCTATTGTAAACAGTGCCAAGATGAACATACATGTGCATGTGTCTTTATAATAGAATGATTTATAATCCTTTGGGTATATACCCTGTAATAGAATTGCTGGGTCAAATTGAATTTTTTTTCTAGGTCCTTGAGGAATTGCCATACTGTCTTTCACAATAATTGAACTAATTTACACTCCCACCAACAATGTAAAAGTGTTTCTATTTCTCCAGCATGTGTCCAGATTTTTTAATGATCACCATTCTTAACTGGTGTGAGATGGTATCTTGATGTGTTTTTGATTTGCATTTCTCTAATGACCAGTGATGTTGAGTATTTTTTCATATGTTTGTTGGCCTCATAAATGTCTTCTTTTGAAAAATGCCTATTCATATCCTTTGCCCACTTTTGAATGGGTTTGTTTTTTCTTGTAAATCTGCTTTAGTGCTTTGGTGTTTCTTTAAAAAAATATCACACTATGCAACAAGCAAATTAAAATAAAAACCAAAACAATTTTATTTAAAATAGCAAAAAAGTGAATAACATACTTAGGGATAAACTTAACCAAAGTGGTAAAAGATGTGTACACTGAAAATTGTAGAATATTGTTGATGGAAATTAAAGAAGTCACAGATAAACGGAAAGACAGCCTGTGTTCATAGATTAAAAATATTAATAATATAAAATATCCACATTATCCAAAGTCATCTACAGATTCAATATAGTCTCTATCATATTACTGATAGCATCTTTACAGAAAAATTTCTTAAAATTTCTGTGGAAGTAAAAAGACCTCAAATATCCAATGTAATCCTGAGCAAGAAGAACAAAACTGGAAATATCATAGTTCCTGATTTCAAAATATACTATAAAGTAATCACGACCATATTTTACTGACATAAAAACAGACACATACACCAATGGAACAGAAAACAGAGTCCAGATATAAAGCCAAGTATCTATAGTCAGTTGATCTTTGCAAAAGTATCATATCAAAACATACAATAAGAAAAGAAAAGTCTCGTAAGTGATGCTAGGAAATCTAACTATCCACATGTAGAAGAATAAGATGAAACACTTACACCATATATGGAAATTATCTCAAATAGAATAAAAGACAAACATAAGACTGAAGAACATAGGGAAGAGCTCCTTAACAATGGGCTAGATAGTGATTTTGGGGATATGACTTCAAAACCACAGGCAACAAAAGCAAAATAAAAAGTGGTATGGCACTAAACTACACAGCATCTGTACAACAAAGGAAAGAAAGTAAAAAGACAATTTACCAAAATAGAATATTTGCAAATCACATATCCAATAAGAGATTAATATCCCTATATATTAATTGTATAAGGAATTTAATAACAAGAAAAAATATTTAAAAATGAGAAAAGGTCTTGAATATACATTTATCAAAAGACATAGAAATGGCCAACAGGTGTATATAAAGATGCTCAATGTCCCTATCAACAGGAAGTACAAGTTAAAAGCACAATGTGATATTACCTCATACCTATTAAAATGACAAGTATCAAATAGATGAAAGATAACAACTATTACCAAGACATGAAGAAAAGGAAACCATTGTATGCTGTTTGGTGAATTTAAATTGTTATCAATATTATGGAAAACAGTACTGTGATCCAGTAATCTAACTGTATATATTTAAAGGAGATAAAATATCTAAAGAAAATACCTATACTTCTGTGTTGGTTACCATATTATTCACAACATCCAATGTATGAAAACAACTTAGACCTTAATAGATGAAAAACTTGATACAGAAAATGTGCTATATACACATACATACAATGGAATATTATTCAGCCTTAAAAGGAGATCATGGCATTTGTTACAACTTGTATGACCCTTAAGGATATTATGCTAAATGAAATGTCTCACGTACAAAAGATAAATTATGTATGATCTCATATGTAAAATTTAAACTAGTTAAATTCATAGAGACAGTACAGTAGAGGTTGTCAATGGCTTTGGGGAGGGGGAAAGAAGATATTTGTCAAAATGTACAAAATTTCAGGTATGTAGTAAGTAGGAAGTACTTGAGATCTCATGTACAGTAATGTGACTGTAATTGACAATATTACACCGTACACTTGAAATTTGTTAGCAGTGTAGATCTTAAATGGGAGTGTAGATTTTAAATGTTCTCATCAAAAAAGAAAAAGAAAATGGTAACTATGTGAAATGATGGGTATGTTAAGTAGCCTCAATGTGGTGATTATTTTATAATATGCACACCAAAACAAGTTGTACGTCTTAAATATACACATTGTTATTTGTTAATTATGTCTCAACCTTAAATAATGCATCAAAGCATGCATATGCCATGTTTACTGATTGAGGAGCTCTACATTGTTAAGATGTATAGTTCCAATAACATTGACTCAGCATAATTCTAGTCAAATTCTAGCAGTATTATGAAATTGACAAGTTGATTGCAGAACTCATATAAAAATGTCAAGGACTTGGAGAAGGGAAAGGAAAATAACTTTGAATGAATTATGCACTTATATTTCAATACTAGCTTCTAAAGTCTCACTTAGTGGACTGATACAAGAATAGACAAATAGATTAATGGAATACAAAGAAGATCAAACCTTGACATTGATATAAAGTGTTACTTGTTTTATAACAGTAGTGCATTTCAATGGGAATGAGCTTTTCAATAAATGTTGCAGTTTATATACTAATAGAAATAAATCTTGAGTATTATTAAAAACTAACTTGAGTTGGATATTAGCCTAAGCATTAAATATAAAAGCAAAAGTTTTATAGGAGAAAATTAATAATAATATCTTCATGATCTTGGGATAATCATGAATACAAAAGACCAAACCAAAAGGGAAAAGAATCTAGCAACTAGAAATGACTTACAGGAAACACTTGGGCCTGGCTCGGTTGACCATGCCTCTAATCCCAGGATTTTGGGAGGCCAAAGCAGGTGGATTGCTTGAGTTGAGGAGTTCAAGACCAGCCTGGGCAACATGGCAAAACCCCATCTCTACAAAAATACAAAAATTAGCCAGGGATGGTGGTGCACATCTGTAGTCCCAGCTATGTGGAAGGCTAATGGGAGGGTACTGCTTGAGATCAGGATGTTGAGGCTACATTGAGCAGAGATTATGCCACTGCACTCCAGCCTGGATGACAGAGCAAGACCCTGTCTCAAAAGAAAAGGAATTTCTATTAATTAAAAGATACTTTTAAAATAATGAAAAGACCAATCACTAACTAGCAGTAAATATTCTCATCATGCATATCTCATAAATAAGTATAAAGGACTCCTTCAGATCAGTAAGTAAAACACAATGAAAATAAGCAATTATTTGAACTAGCACTGTTAAATTTACAAAAATGTAAATTAATATCAAAATAAGGTGCCATGACATATTCAGTAAAATGCCTAACATTAAGATTAACAATCCCAAATTATGGTCAAGATACGGAGCAGTAGAACACACACTTTGCAGTTGTGTAAAATGGTACAATTCCTTTGAAGAAAAACAGTTTAGCATTATCTAGTATAGGTAAATGTATGCTTCTCCTTCTAGAGAGATTAGTTCATATTTCAAGCAAACACATCTCTAAGAATACTGTAAAACTTTACTCGTAATTACCAAAATTTGGAAACAGCTTTAATATTTATCAACCTGTGAATGGGTTAAATGTACTTATGTATTCTTTATGGTCCTTGTATAGATGCTATCAATGAAAACGGCATATACTTGAGTGGCTGTTTTCTTAACATTCTAATGATGTTTAATTGCCCACGATGATTCACAATTACATTGGTTCCTAATCACTGGGGTAGTAGAATGATGTATGCCATCTCTATATGCCAGCATTAAATTCCCTACAGGCTAAAAAAGAAAAATAAAGACATTTTTAACGAAACGGAGCCTACAAATGGCTGGAAAGTTGGTGGGGGCTGGCCATTATTGTAATTCTAATATTAAATATTAATATGATATAGTTTTCCCTCAAAGTCTATTGTACAGGTAACATAACAGATAGGCATTTCTCCATCTAGATGTTACACTCTTTGAAAGCAAGGATGGTACCATCTTTAATATTCCTCTAACTAGCACAGTATTTAGTACAGTCAGAATTTTTTTTTTTTAGGTAAATCAATGAATTAATGAATGATTAAATGTTAAATGTATATCAAATATGTACACTTCTCTACAATAAAGTTCAACCATAGAAATTAAAAAGGGCAACCCTTTCTGTTTGTAACTGTGACATCTTTCTATCCTGGTAAAAAGTATTTGGATCAAAATCATCAGCTCATTAATGGTTGCTAAATTCAAGCAAAAAGCTTCACGTCTAAAAGAACAAAAGAGGTGAAACCATTCAAATCAAAGGGGAGAAAAATGAATATGTAAATAAATGTGAATTTGGAGTTGATAAAAAATCTTGAAGACAATTCTAAATTAAAGCCAGGCAGTTAAGCCAGGCATGGTGGCTCACATATGTAGTTCCATCTATTTGGGAGGCTGAATCAGGAGATTTGCTTGAGCCTGGAAGGTTGAGGCTGTAGTGAGCTGTGATTGTTATACTGCACTCCAGCCTGGGTGACAAAGTGAGATCCTGTCTCAAAAAAAAAAAAAAGGGCAAAAAAGCCAGGCAGTTATAAAAAAAAAAAAAATCCCCGTTTATAAGAACCTTTACAACAATATTATCTTGGTATTAAAATTTTCTTCAAAACTAATAAAGTGAATAAAGAGTCTCTTAGAAATTAGCTCAGGGATACAACTGAGGATAGCTTTATATTCATTTTTTGAGACAGAATCTTGCTTTGTCACCAGGCTGGAGTGCAGTGGTGCCATCTTGACTCACTGCAATTTCTGACTCCCTGGTTCAAGCGATTCTCCTGCCTCAGCCTCCTGAGTAGCTGGGATTACAGGCACGTGCCACCATGCCCAGCTAATTTTTGTATTTTTAGTAGAGACAAGGTTTCACCATGTTGACCAGGATGGTCTCAATCCCCTGACCTTGTGATCTGCCTGACTCGGCCTCCCAAAGTGCTGGGATTACAGGCGTGAGCCACCGCGCCTGGCCGAACTTTATATAGTTTTAAGGTAAGGCTTGTGATTCCTAGAAATCATACCTGAGTAATAACACTGAGTGTGTGGGTCAGGACAGCCAGGGGGAGACCTATGTTAATTCAATCTAAATCTTTATAAGCTTGCTTGGCTCAGAGTACACTGAAGTTTTATACACTGAACTAAATTCTATCATTGGTGCAGTTAATTAGAAATTAAGCAACAACAGGAGGCCTAAGATAAAGACCATTCAACAGGTGGTAACACTAGGGAACACCTCGGGGTGGTTGCAGAGTAGGCAATACTGCTCTGGTCCTACGAATGCCTTCTCAACATGGAGACTGTGTGAGGGTCTTCTAAAGAGGGCTTATGCAAGGATCTGTGAGAAGGGATGCGACCTCTGCTCACAAGTTCGGGGAGGGTCTTTGCACATGAGAGCTGGCAAGGAGGAGAAAAGCCTTGCAGGGCAGAGGTAACAGAACACCTCAGGCTCTGCCTAGGTTCTAGTGATTTTTATTGCTCTCTGTCCTCAATGCTCCTCCCTTGATACACTGAGTGTGGTCAGACCTGGTGGCTCTTTGTCCACTACACTTCTGAGGCAGTGGCACCGTGATAACAATCGGTGATAAACTCAGACTACAAGTTTAGCATGTCTTAGAAGGATCTCAAGTGCTGTTCAATGTTCAGAGCACAGTTTTGCATGTCTTAGAAGGATCTCAAGTGCCCTCCACGCTGCAATCTTACCTCTTCACCCTCCCATCCACGCCCATAAGATCAATGAGATTATGCACATAGTAAAAGTGTTTGGAGCCCAGAGCTTGGGGCCAACGAGTTTCCCATGCTTGCCTCGGTCCCCTGAACCCATGCTGTAAATTCTACTCTTGAGTCTCTGTCTTTATTTCCTTTTCTCAATCCCTCCTCACTGCCAGGACTAAGGGCACCCATGTAGCAGGTTGGGGCTGGTACCCAACATTGTTGTTCAGTTACCTACTATAGGAGGTCTGTCTAAACAAATGTTTTTTTCTTTAAGAAAGAATGCACATTTGAGACAGAGTTGAATGGTTAAGAATAATGCACAGATGACCCATCCTGAGCTTAGGATCTTCTTCCACATGCTTGCCCCTACAGCTTTAGATCTCTCTCCATAAAATAGGTTGAACACGTAAATGAAGAATGTAATATCATAAATTGCCACTCTTTAATTTCTTTTTTAATTTCAATAGGTTTTTGAGGAATAGGTGGCGTTTGGTTACATAAATAAATTCCTTAGTGGTGATTTCTGAGATTTTGGTGCACTGATCATCTGAGTAGTATGCACCGTAACCAATGTGTACTCTTTTATTCCTTGCCACCCCCCCACCTTTCCACTTTGCCCTGAAAGTCCAATGTATCATTCTTATCCCTTTGCATCCTCATAGCTTAGCTCTCACGTATACGTGAGAACATATGATGTTTTGCTTTCCATTCTTCAGTTACTTTGCTTAGATTAATAGTCTCGAATTTCATCCAGGTTCCTGTGAATGCCATTATTTTGTTCCTTTTGGCCAAGTAGTATTCCATGGTCTGCGTGTGTGTGTGTGTGTGTGTGTGTGTGTGTGTGTGTGTGTGTGTAATTTACCACATTTTCTTTATCCACTCATTGATTGATGGGCATTTGGGCGGGTTCTACATGTCTGAAATTGAAAATTGTGCGCTATAAATGTATGCGTGCAAGTAACATTTTCATATGACTTCTTTTCCTCAGGGTAGATAACTAGTAGTGGGCTTGCTGGATCAAAGGAATCTCCATACTGTTTTCCAAAGCAGTTGTACTAGTTTATATTCTCACCAATAGTTAAAAGTGTCCCCTTTTCACTGCATCCATACCAAAAACTATTTATTTTTAATTTTTTGATTATGACCATTCTTGCCAGTGTGAGGTGGTATTGCGTTATGGTGTTGATTTGCATTTCCCTTGTTATTAGTGATGTTGACCATATTTTTCCATATGCTTGTTGGCCATTTGTATATCTTCTTTTGAGAAGTGTCTATTCATGTCCTTAGCCCACTTTTTGATGGGATTGTTTGGGTTTTCCTGCAAATATTTTTGAGTTCTTTGTAGATTGTGGATATTGAAGCTTTATTGCATGTATAGATTGTGAAGATTTTCTCCCACTCTGTGGATTGTCTGTTAACTCTGCTGATTATTTATTTTGCTGTGCAGAAGCTTTTTAGTTTAGGTAAGTTGCATCTATTTTTCTCTGTTTTTGTTGCATTTGCCTTTGGGTTCTTGATCATGAAGCCTTTGCCTAAACCATTGTCTAGAAGGATTTTTCTGATGTTACCGTCTAGAATCTTTATGGTTTCAGGACTTATATTTGAGTATTTGATCCATCTTGAGTTGATTTTTGTTTAAGGTAAGTGCTGAGGATACGGTTTCATTCTCTTACATGTGGCTTGCCAATTATTCAGCACCGTTTGTTGAATAAGGTGCCCTTTCCCTACATATGTTTTTGCTTGCTTTGTCAAAGATCAATTGGCTGTAAGTATTTGGCTTTATTTCTGGGTCCTCTATTCTGTTCAATTGGTCTATGTGCCTGCTTTTATGCCAGTTCCATGCTCTTTTGGTGACTGTGGCCTTACAGTGTAATTTGAAGTTGAGTAATGTGATGCCTCCACATTTGTTCTTTTTGCTTAGTCTTACTTTGGGTATGCAGGCTATTTTTTTGGCTCTGTATGAATTTTAGGAATTTTTTCTGGTTCTGTGAAGAATGATGACAGTAGTTTGATGGAAATGGCATCAAGTATGTAGATTGCTTTTGGTAGTATGGTCAGTTTCACAATATTGATTCTATGAATCTATGTGTTGCCATATGTTTGGGTCTTCTATAATTTCTGTTTGTGGTGTTTTGTAGTTTTCATTATAGAGTTCTTTCATATTCTTTGTTAGTATACTCCTAAGTGTTCTTTTTTTTCCCCCCACCCGATTCTCAGCTTGGTCGCTGTTGGTGTATAGCAGAGTTACTGATTTGTGTACATAATTTTGTATCCTGAAACATTGCTGAATTCATTTACTGGTTCTGGGAGCTTTTTGGATGAATCTTGAAAGTTTTCTAGGAATTTGATCTTATCTGAAGCAAATAGTGACAGATTGACTTCCTCTTTACCAATTTGGATGCGCTTTATCTCTAGACATCCAAATACAAGAAGCTCAAGAACACCTGGGAAATTCATCAGAAAAATGATCTGTTTATTTCAGTTCTCCTCTGCTAGAGTTACCTCGCCCAACCTGTGGCTCACAGGCTGCATGCCACCCAGGATGGCTTTGAATGTGCCTCCCGCAAAAATTCATAAGCTTTCTTAAAACATTAGGAGGTTTTTTTGAGCTTTTTTTTTTTTTTAATCCTCAGCTATTTTTAGTGTTCGTGTATTTTATGTGTGGCCCAAGATACTTCTTTTTTTTCAAAGACATTGTTGCCCAGGTGATATGGTTTGGCTGTGACTCCACCCAAATCTCATCTGGAATTGTAGCTCCAATAATTTCTATGTGTCATAGGAGGGACCCAGTGGGAGGTAATTTAATTATGAGGGCAGATTTTCCTGTGCTGTCCTTGTGATAATGAATCAGCCTCATGAGATCTGATGGTTTTATAAAGAAGAGTTCCCCTGAAAAAGCACTTTCTTGCCTGCCACCATGTAAGACTTTGCCTTTGCTCCTCATTCCCCTTCCACCATAATTGTGAGGCCTCCCAGCAGGTGGAAATTTGAGTCACTTAAATCTCTTTATACATTACCCAGTCTCAGGTACGTCTTTATTAGCAGCATGAGAACAGACTGATATACCAGGAAAGTCAAAAGATTGGACCTCCCTGGCCTACAGGTTCATAGATTATTAACATATAGCCAGATGAATGAGACTCAATAAACTGATGGCCAGTACTCACAAATGTTAAGAGACTTACGGCTGTAAGAAAATAATCAAGAGAGTTTTGTACTACATATTTTTTCCAATTTTAAGAAAGTGAGAATGAAGTTACCTCTGCCCAGAAGCCTATTTTATTGTCTCTACTTTCTCTCTTCAACAGAAATTCTTAAACTGAAGTAAATACTGATATTCTCTGCCTTTGTTTCCAAGACAACCAGGAAAAGAATAATGATAAATACATAAACACATTAATTAGAAAAGTTTTGTTGCTATATTTATGGAGGGAATCTGCATAGAGAAATATAATTATAAAAGCTGTTGCTTTTTAACCAAGAGGGACAGATGAAAGAGTTTTTCAGCAAAGATGTTCGTGTGTTTTGGAGGTGGGGGAAGGTGGTAGTAGGCATAACTGGAAATAGCTGTTAGAATTTCAAAGTTTGCAGATATTATTTTACCTAGTGATGAAGGTTTTCAGTTATATTTAAAGCAAGGCCAAGGGAAATGAATCATCCTGACAATGATGTAACAGCAGGGTCATTTAAAAATATGAGTCAATAAGAGCTAAGAAAACATAGCAAATGGTGATTGATATTTATGATTTGTTTTCAGAATCTAGAAAGCTGTTCTTTCCTTTCCAAAGAAGGAAACGAGAAGTAAAAGTCGAAATATTTAACAGCAAAAGGGTTTGAGCATCAGCCACCTAGAAATGATGCCAGATCATTGTGCTTTACTGGAATCATGAGGGATCTTTAGTTAATTAGCTGACAGTGCTGTTCCCCCCAAAACAGTAAGCAGCTTCATCAAAAACAAATTTATAATTTGAGTCCCATGTCCTAGCAACTTTTCTAATAGAGAAAAAATAAATGCTTGCCCTCGAAGAGTTGGGATTACGGTAGGAGAAAAAGACAATAAATAAAAGAAGAAAAATAAATAACATATTGAATAGGGATGCATTCAGATACAAGAAACTTCCATTTAAAGAGATATCAGAATAAGTAAACATTGAACTTGCCTTCATAATAAATAACTGAAAAGCAGGACAAACTATATGAAACAATTATTTCAAATATCACAGAACGGAGACCATGGTCTCTGAGAGTAGAATCACAAATGAGTTGATTGCTATAATTTTTCTGACCAGGAGTTACCTTTCAGATGGCATAAAGAATGATCTGTGAAGCAAAATAAATGACAGGGGAACTGTAAGCCTAAAAACACCTCACATGGATCTGTGAGAAATTGCAGCTCACACCTAGCAAGAAACAACCTATAAAATAACTACAATTTTCAAAAGAGGCTCTAGAGTGATCAAACCTTGTTAGTATGGATAAATTAATCTTAAAGCAAAGGCTATTCTAGACTTCCATTAACAAGTTTTTAAAAGCCTCCAAAGAATCAAGCTGGTTAGCAGGTAATTTAACTGTCAGCCAAAATAAAGTCTAACATTATGGGAAGAAAAACAATAATAATGATTTAAAAACAGCATTAACATTTTTCAGCGTCAAAAAAAACGCCACACACTAGACATATAAAGAAACAGGAAAATGTCCTATAGCTAGCAAAAATAAAATAAAAACCAAAACTTCAGAAATCAGAAGTGGTAGTATTACTAAATAAGACCTGTAAGGAGATATAATTATGTATAATAAATTAAAGGAAAACATGAATAATATAAAGACAGACGTGAAGGATATGTAAATGAAACTTCCAGGGCTGTAAAATGCAAGCATATTCAGGATAAGCTTTAAAGTAGATTTAGCAATATCGAAGTAAAAGTCAGTACCCTTGAAGACATAGAAAGAGAAAATACATCAACTAAATCACTGAGAGAATAAAATGCTAAATGATGAACAAATTCTCAATACTCTGAGAAAATTTCAAGTAATCTAATACAGGTCTAATTTAATTCCCCTCAGAAAAGAATGGCTTTGTAATGTTTATACAAAAATTGGTTTCCTCTCACATCTGAGAAGTTCAAAAAAATCTATACAAAGCTATGACCAAATCACCGATAGAAAGGTGTAAAATGGCCGGGCAAAGTGGCTCATGTCTGTAATCACAGAACTTTGGGAGGTCGAGATTGGCAGATCACTTGAGGTCAGGAGTTTGAAACCAGCCTGACCAATATGGCGCAAATCCATCTCTGCTAAAAATACAAAATTAGCTGGCTGTGGTGGGGTACATCTGTATTTCCAGCTACTCAGGAATCTGAGGCAGGAGAATCACTTGAACCCAGGAACTGGAGGTTGCAGTGAGCTGAGATCTCACAATGCACTCCAGCCTGAGTGTTGCAGCAAGACTCTGTCTCAAAGATAAATAAATAAAAAAAAATTAGTTATCCCCATCAAGCTACCACTGACCTTCTTCACAGAACTGTAAAAAACTATTTTAAACTTCATATGGAACCACAAGACAGCCTGCATAGCAGAGACAATCCTAAGCAAAAAAAAAAAAAAAAAAGAAGCCAGAGGCATCACACTGCCAGACTTCAAACTATACTACACAGCAACAGTAATCAAAACAGCATGATACTGGTATCAAACAGAGACATAGGCCAATCACACAGAACAGAGGCCTCGGAAGCTAAGAGGTCTTTAAGGTATTCACACTGCAATAGTAGAACGGGAATGATATGAATATATTTTGATGATAAAGCTAAAAGTGTTATTTTACATATAGACATTTACAAAGAGGATTCAAGAATGAGTTTATATATTTTGGTTGACACGTGGACTAAGGCCATTGTTGTTAGCGAAAAAGTGGAATATTTCAAAAATAGTTTTGGAGTGGGGGATATTAAGAAGTTCAGTTTGGGCCGGGCACGGTGGCTCACGCCTGTAATCCCAGCACTGTGGGAGGCCGAGGCGGGTGGATCACGAGGTCAAGAGGTAGAGACCATCCTGGTCAACATGTTGAAACCCCGTCTCTACTAAAAATACAAAAAATTAGCTGGGCATGGTGGCGCGTGCCTGTAATCCCAGCGACTCAGGAGGCTGAGGCAGGAGAATTGCCTGAACCCGGGAGGCAGAGGTTGCGGTGAGCCGCGATCGCACCATTGCACTCCAGCCTGGGTAACAAGAGCGAAACTCCATCTCAGAAAAAAAATAAAGAAAGAAAGAAGTTCAGTTTGACAAAGTCAAGATTGACATATCTGTTAGATAGTCAATTAGATATTTAAGTTGTAAATTTATTATGAAAGTATTTATTTCAATTGAGATGTCAAAGCCGGAGATAATTTTATGAATCATAAGCCTGTAGATAATATATAAAGGCAAAAAACAAGATGAGGTCACTAAGGAAGTGGGTGTAGACAGGAAGGAAAGAGATCAAAAGAGACTCAAAGGCTGAGCGCTGAGTCACAAAAAGAAGCAATATAATAAAATGTGAAAATGTGCTTAAAGCAATATGTACAATGGAAATATGAGAAGGAATAAATAATCCAGTCTGGAGTGTCAAGGAAGTTTCTTACAGATACCTTTTAAAATGTACCTATATGTATGAACACAAAGTTTTCCAAAGAAATGAAAGGATAAAGAGATGGTAGGACTGCAATGAGCAAGGCACAGAGAATACAAAGAGCACTACTGTTGAGTCATGCTACAGGAAGAGGAGGGAACGAAGTGGTAAATGCAGTGCTGGAGAAGGTCAGATAGAGCAGCCATCGCAGACTTGTTTGCCAAGTTAAGAAGATGTGTTTATCAGGAGGGTTTGTGGTTTTATAACTATTTCTGAAAGTATAATTCATTGTATAGAAGTAATCTGAGGGAGAATTTAAATTTATAAAACAAATAAAAGGGGGACTTCCCTGTTATAATTAGTGTGTTTGAGGGAGGAGGAAGGTATAATTTGCTTTATGTTCACTACTGGTGGCAGCCCCTGAGACGCATTCAGAAAATCTTAAGAATTTATACTTTAGAATAAAGTGAAACAGGTGTTTTCAGGGATAATGATCAAGTTTTTATTTTAAATCTGCTTATGTGAGATGAATTTGCATGAAAAATCATTTGCAAATGCAGTGAAAATAGGAGATCCAGCAATAGGGCAGGCAAGAAGTGACAAAGGCCAAGACAATGCAGCGTCTTACAGAAAATTTTTTTGAAGTATTCTTCAGGCTAGTGAGAGCCAGAACACTATCAGATGAGGTGAGATTTCTTCTTTTATCTAAACTAGATCTAGTACAGAATTATATGAACTGTGCCACTCAAATAGTTAAAAAAAATTCATAAAACAGGTGCAAGAGTATGTATCTGAGTTGCATGGAGGTACTTACCATAGTATCCTCACACAGTGGCAGCCCCCATGTTATCTTCAGGGACTCCATATAATCTAACATGACGTTTATCTGTAAAGTTTGCTGATAAATAGTGTACAGTTGCGAGTTTAAAAATCACAGTAATTAATGTAATCACCGTCACAACAATAATAAAAGACAATCCCATCATTGCCCAAATGGTCTTCCTGGCACTTTGTGGTTAACATTTTGCCCAGTCTTAGCCTTTTGCAACCAGTAATATAACGTCCATCCTTCAAATGTTGTCTTTTCCAGAATGATATATAAATGAAATCATATCATATGTAGTAGTTTTTAAACTGAACCTTTTTAAACTGAACTTTTTTAAACTGAACCTTTTTTAAACTGAACTTTTTAAAACTGAACCTGTTTTAGTGTAACTCATTTGTGATTCATCTGTGTAGTTGCTCCCAAAAATAGTCTCTTCCTTTGTGATTGCTTGACAGTGTTCCATTGTATACGTATCCCAGTTTGTTTACATGTTCTCTTGCTGTGAGATATTTAAATAATTGCCAGATTTTGGTGATTACAAATGAAACTACTATACACATTCAGGTACTGGGCTTTTTAATGCACCTAAGTTTTTATTTCACTTAAGTAAATACCTAGGGTGGAATGAGATTATTGAGTAAAGTGGTATCTATTAAATTTGACCAAAAAACAAACAAACAAACAAACAAACAAACAAACCTGTTTATCTGTTGTCCATAAGGGCTTTCACATGACAACAGATGAGTTGTGGTGAGTAACTGCATAGATAAAAAACCCTAAAATATTTATTATTTTAGCTTTTATACAGAAGTTAGGTGATCTCTGGCCCAAAATATGGTCCATCTTGGTGAATGTTTTACATGCACTGGAAAAAAAAAATGAGTATTTTCCTGTTATTTGATGAAGTCTTCTGTAAATGGGAAATAATTCTTATTCCTTGGGATCTTCAGGTCTCCTACATTCTTACTAATTTTCTGTTTATTTGTTCTATTGATTACTGAATATGTAGCACTGAAGTGTTGATGTTTTCAGTTATAATTGTGAATCTGCCTCTTTTTCCTTTCAGTTTTATCTACTTTTGCTTCATGCATTTTGAAGTTCTGTTGTTAGATACATACCATTTGGAGTTATCATGTCATCTTGGTGAATTAAACATTTTATTGTTGCATAATGGCCTTCTTGAATTTCTAATAATATGTTTTGTTTTCACTTCAACTTTTCTATTATTAATAGAGTCACGTTGGCTTTCTTTTGATTAGCATTTACATTCATTTTAATCTTATTCATGCCTTCATATTCAATCTAAGTTTCTTGTAACTAGCATATAGATAAATATTGCCTTTTAAATTAATAGGCTATTTGTAGAGAAGTTTAAGATTTAAAGAAAAAAATGAGCAGAAATTGTTACTGAAATGCCGTGGATTCAGTTTAGGTCCTGTTGCTCACAGCACAAAAAGCCAATTACTGAAACAATGAGTATTGCCAAGGAAGAAGGCTTTATTCTTGGGTGCTGCAGTCCCAGAGAACAGGAGATCAAGCTCAAATCTATTTCCCTGACCAACTAAATTTGGGGATTTACATTGCAGAGAAGGGATGTAGCTACATGCAGGAAAACAGGAATTAGGGAGGGGTACAGAACAATGACAAACAAGGGATCTGACATCTCACCTTTGTCCAGATGCAGTGATATTGTAAATTTCAGCTCCTTGATACTGTCTGGAATGCTACCAGATTGCCAATTCCCTGAAAGCAACTCAGATAAGATAAATGTAAGTTTCTCAAGTTTTAAGACTGAAAGAATCAACTTCCATATTGATCCAAAAAAGAAACTGTCTATGGGACAATTGTGTTGGTTTCAAAATGACAGAGTACTCAAATGTCCCTCTCTCCCCTCTTCTTCCCCACAATGGCCTTTATTTATATTTTTCATTAATATGACACATTCATTGAAGTTGACAAGACAATATTATTAATGAAGCTTCATAGTTTACATTGGGACTTAGCCTTTCTGTTATACAATTTATGGGTTTTTACAAAGATATAATTGAATGTAGATATCATTGCAGTATCAAATAGAATAATTTCTCTGTCTTAAAAATTCATTGTGTTCCACCTATTTAATCCTCTTTTTACTGAACCCATGGCAACCAATAATCTATTTACTGCCTCTACAGTTTGGCCTTTTCTAGAATGTCATGTAGTTGGAATTATGTAGTATGTAGTTTTTTCATACTGACTTATTTTACTCAGTAATCTGCATGTAAGCTTCCTCTGTCTTTTTGTGACTTGATAGCTCATTTCCTTTTATTGCTGAATAATATTTCAGTTTATGGTTGTGGCACAGTTTGTTTAAACATTTATCTTTTGAGGTGCAGCTTGTTTTCTTGAAGGTTTGTAGTGGTATCTTGGTTCTTTTTAAATGTTTTGACAATCATGAATAAAGCTGCTCTAAGTATTTGTGGGCAACATTTTTTGTTGTTTGTCTTCAGTTGTGGGTTTGTGTGTGTGTATGTGTGTGTACATACCAAGGAATATGATCACGAGATCATGTGGTTAAAGTACATGTATCTTTCCAAGAAACTGCCAAACTGTTTTCTACAGTGGTTGTACTACTTTGCATCCCCATCAGTAATGAATGAATATATTGGTTGCTCTACACTCTTGCTAGCTTTTGCTCTTTTCAGTGTTCGGAGTTTTAGCCATTCTAAAATGTGTGTGTTATCTGGTTATTGGTTTTTAATTTTTAATCCAGTATGACAATCCCTGTCTTGAAACAATAATTTAAACAAGTGATAATGTAAGTATTGGTATTGTTTTATATAAATATGTGATCTCACTGGCTGTTTGGAATATAGTCTATCTACTCTTTTTTTCCACTTTTGATGCAAGGAACTAACAACTTTATAAAGACCTGAAACAACACTATAGGAAAGAATTCAATAATCCAATGTAAAAATCAGCAAAATATTTGAATAGATATTTATTAAAAGAAGACATACAAATGGGAAACAGGCATATGAAAGGTGCTAGACATCACTGATCATCAGAGAAATGCAAATAAAAACTACAATGAGCTATCACCTGACTCTAGTTTAAGTGGCTTTTATGCAGAAGACAGGCGATAATAAATGTTGTTGAGGATGCAGAGAAAAGGGAACTCTTGTACACTGTCGGTAGAAATGTAAATTAGTACAACCACTATGGAGAACGTTTGGAGATTCCTCAGAAAACTAAAAATAGAGCTACCATATGATCCAGGAATCCCACTGCTAAGCAAACATACAAAAGAAATCAAGTCAATATATGGAAGAGGTATCTGATATCTCATGTTTGTTGTAGCACTGTCCACAATAACCAAAATTTGGAGGCAACCTATGTGTCTATCAACAGAGGAATGTATAAAGAAAGTATGGTACATATACAAAATGGAGTGCTATTGAGTTATAAAAGGAATGAAATTCTGTCCTTTGCAACAAGATGAATGGAACTGAAGATACTTATGTTAAGTTATATGAGCCAAGAACATAAAGACAAACATCACATCTTCCCACTTATTTGTGGGATCTAGACATCTAAACAATTGAACTTGTGGATGTAGTGAATAGAAGGATGGTTACCAGAGGCTGGGAAGGGTAGTGTGGGGCTAGGGGAGCGGTGGAGATGGTTAATGGGTACAAAACAAAATAGTTTGAAAGAATGAATAAGATACACTATTTGATCATACAAAAAGGTGACTGTAGTCAATAGTAACTTAATTGTGCATCTTAACTAAAAGAGTGTAATTGGATTGTTTGTAACACAAAGGATAAATGCTTAAGAGGATAGATACCCCATTCTCCATGATGTGATTATTTCACATTACATGCCTGTATCAAAACATCTCATTTACCCCACAAATATATACACCTATGAGTCCACAAAAATTGTAAAATAAATAGATAAAAATTTAAGAATGAATTGCCTACATTTTACAATTTCTTGTTAATTCTACTATTGGCTTTTATTTATATACCTTTAGCTTTTCAGCATTTTCCCTAGACTAAACCTCTACCAACCACTAAATTGTACTCTGTATATATAATATTGTCATTTCAAGAATATTATTAAAAAATTCTTGAAATCATGAGTACATATAAGTACATATTAATACATGCAGTGTACTAATTATGCTGTACATATTAGTACATATACTGTACTATGGCATGTATACTCATGCCATTTCAGCACATATGTACTATATGTAATAATATGTACCATAAATAGTACATAGTTAATTATCTGAATCTATCTTCAAATATTATAGCATTTCATGTGTCATATATAGATCTTAAAAGGGTATAATTCAATTCCTCTTCCCATTCTTTGTTGTATTTTGTCATATGCTTTATGCTTTCATAGTCTTTAAATATATACCACCATTGCTTTTTGATTTAAACAGTCATAATAATTTTATATTTACAATTACATATGACTTTTTCAGCTTTCTTTATTTCTTTCTAGATTTCTTTTTATGTGACTGCTTTAATATTTCTTGTGTGCAGTGCTGTTGGCATTGATTCTTCAAGACTCTGATGGTCTGAAAAGTCTTATTCCTCCTTTTTAAAAGACATTTTCCCTCAGCCTAGAAATCTCTGTTTATAGACATCATTCGATTATTTCCTGACTTTTAGAGTTTGAAAAGTCTGCTTTCATTTTTTTTCTGCATTTAAGTGCACAAAACTTTTTTTTTTTTTTCTGGATACCTCCAAGATGTTTCTCTTTGTCTTTCGTCTTCAGCAATTTCAGTTCAACATATCTAGAATTTCTTGTTTAGTTTTTAATTATTCTGGAATTATACTAGGTTCTTGAATGTGTAATTTATTGTCTTATTGTTTTGGAAACTTCTCAGGTATTATTTCTTGAAATGTTCATCGCCTCATGCTCTCTTTCTTCCTACTGTGGAAGTCCAATTATTCATATATTAGATTATTTGATATTATTTTATACCTTTTCAATTCTCTTTTTAACTCTTTAATCTTTTTCTGTTTCTATTTATATAGATTCTATTAATTGTTCTTAAATTCACACGTACGCCGTATATACATATTGCAGTCTATTAGAGTTTTATTGGTTAAAAACTTAGCTTTTTAATACTTTATAAGTTATTCTGTCATTTCAAAATATTGATGTATTTTAGATCAAAATAATGATTATTGGATAATTTTACTTTACATTATTAATGAGTGGAATATTCCTGAAAGTTATCTATGAATTACATTTTTGTATATGTAAATGTGTATATATATGAAATTTAATAAATGAGGAATATTCCTTTTGAGTAGTAACCTCTTCTATTAATACTGTTCATAAATTACTTTTTAAATGTATTAGTTAAAAAAAAATTAATCCTGCCATGTGACATTTTGTTAAGGGAACAATTCCTCTTGCGCCATAGTCTTATTTTCAGTGGTTAAAGGACTGTATTTTGGGGTTCACTTAAAATGCCTTAGTAGAAAGTCACCTCAGTTGTATTCCAGCAACAGTCTCTTTACTGCAACTTGTTACTCTATGTTGTGTTCTAGTAATTGCAGAGTTAAATGATTTATGAGTATCAAGTAAGAATTCCGCTCTAACCTACAATCATCGGAACACATCTTGAGTGACATGCTGTGTTCTATCAGTTGAAAGCCATCGACAGTGTAAATGTAATGCAATCCAGAATCTATGTGTAGGCTGACAGGAGCCTGGAGACCATCCCCTCCAAGGAATAATTAATAGAGCAGAAAGAGTCAAAGTCAAGATTCAGTGTAGATGGGGTAGTACTTTCTAAATATCTGCAATATATTTTCTGAGAAAAAAGGGGTAGACACTGTAATGTTTAAGAGAACTGAACTAGTATAGATATGAATTATAGTAATCACTATATAACTCTATTTAAAATACTTTTTAAAAAGATTAGAACTGCTCAAACATTGAATAGCCTGACTTCTTAAAGTAGTGGATTTCCAGTCACTAAGCATAAAAATAGAATCTGGATAACTACGTAACCAGAATCTCATCTCTTACATAATTTCCAAGCTTCCTAACTACCTCCCACCTCTAAGAGTCTTGGTAGAGAAAGAATGTCAAATAATAATTGAATATAAAACAATTTAACAAATAAGTCAGAGAAACTATATGTTACTATAAGCAGAATCCGGAGGGTATGGGCATTTCTTAAATGAAGTATGAGTTAACTTGGCCCTTGACTATTTGGCAACATTTGAATAAGGTAACAAGGAATTACAGAACAGGGTATTTTGTTTACAGAAGGTCTCAGTTATGGCTGTTTGTTGTATGAAACAGAAAGGATCTCTGGATAACATAAGCAAAAGGAGAATTGATTGGATGAATATGGAATAAATCAAGAGAGAAAAGGTCAAGACATGGCAGCTGTGAAGACATTGGTGGCAGATTCAAAGGCAGTCTCTTTGGACCATTATGTTTAATGTGATGCTTTTTACCATTATTTCCCTGTGGTACCCATCTCACAATTAAAATTCCCCCCAAAATGTTTGCAAATTAAGAAATTTAAAAACATGTTTCCAAATAATGCATGGGTCAAAGAGGATATCACAAAGAAAATTGGAAAATATTCTGAACAAAATAAAAATTTCAAATACGACATAAAAATCCACTAGATGCAGCTAATAATATATCTAAAGGGCCATATTTAAAACTATACAAAGTTGAAAGTTATCTAAAATTTTATCTCGTACAGCCATTAAAAGAACATCAACTTAAAGAAATAAAGTGATTGATAATAAACAATACACATTATTGAAAAGAAGACAAATATGAAATAATCACAAAGCCAAAATTTGTTCTTTGAAATTAGTATTTCATTTTAACAAGACTGATAAGAAAAAAGAGACAAAACCCACAAATTATCAATATAATAATAGTAATAGAAAATAAAATATACCTCAAATATGTAAACATAAAAACATACAATCAAGAAATATGAACAATTTTTATTCCAATTTTGAAAATTGAGGTAAATTACATAAAATAATTTAATATGAGTAAAGGAGAAAAAATATTTGATCACTTTGATAATTGCAAAAAAAGCATTTGTTTCTACTTATTTATTTTTATATATTTTGAGACTGAGTCTTGCTCTGTCAGACAGGCTGGAGTGCAATGTCTTGGCCTCAGCTCACTGCAACTTCTGCCTTCTTGGTTCAAGTCATTCTTCCTTCTCAGCCTCCCAGGTATCTGGGACTACAGGCGTGCACCACCACACCCGGTTAATTTTTTGTTGTGTGTTTTTAGTAGAGATGGGTTTTCACCATGCTGACCAGGCTGGTCGTGAACTCCTGACCCTGAAGTGATCTGCCCAGATCCAATATTCAAAATCACTTGATTTGTGACAAAAGTACTACTATAATTCTTTGTGAAAATATAGTCTTTTAATAAATGATGCTGCATTACACAGTATACATAAAATTCAGTTTTATATTGAACACAGACATAAATGTGAAAGATAAAACAATAAATCTTTGAGAACCAAACATACAGAATTATTATCTTCATGGCCTTGATGTATGTAAGGATTTCTTATGTAGACTACAAAATACCTAAGCATACAATGAAGGAAAAAAGACAAACCTCAATAAAGTTGAGAACTTCTGTTCAACAAAAGACAACATTAAAACAACGAAAATGCAACCATGATTTGGGAAAAGATAGTTGCAATGAATGTTTCAGCAATGGACTCATATCTAGAATATATAAAGAATTCCTATAAATCATTAAGAAAATGATTGATAATGTAATAAAAACTGAAGAAAATACTTGATGATGTAATAAAAACTGAAGAAAGTACATCACAAAATACGATATCCAAATGGCTGAAAAGTTGTAGAAAATTTAACAATAGTAGAAGTAGCCATTAGGAAAATAAAAATTAAAATATAAAATATATAACATAAATGACAATAATTCATTAAGAAAATGATTGATAATGTAATAAAACTGAAGAAAATACTTGATAATGTAATAAAAACTGAAGAAAGTACATCACAAAATATGATATCCAAATGGCTGAAAAGTTGTAGGAAATTTAACAATAGAAGTAGCCATTAGGAAAATATAAAATAAAAGCCCACTGAGGTACTACTACATTCCCACTCCTAAAGCAACTAAAAAGACTATTGATACCAAGTATTGATGATGAAATAGAACAATATTAATTCTCAATGATGGTAGACATACAATATAACTTATTTGAAAAATCCTTTGACACAGTCTCTTAAGATAATATTTTATACATCATATTCTATGATCTAATAATTTAATTCCTGGGAAAATACTAATGGAAATAGTTGCATTTGCTCATCCAAAGATATATGCCAGCATGCTCATAGCAGTTTTATTCATAATTATCAAATCCAAATGTTCATCTGCAAGAGAAAACATAAAATGTGGTATATTCCTACAGATGACTGCATAGTAGTGAAAAACGTCTAGTGCTATATTACATGAATGAATCTCAGATACACTGTTGTCAAAAATGACATAAAAGAGTATATACCTTATGAACACATTTATTTAAACTTCAAAAATGTACAAAAAATATCCTATGGTAATAGAAATGAGAATATTGGTTATCTTATGGGTAGCAACTGGGAGAGGGCATAAAGCAGTTTCTGTCATGTAGAAAATCCTCTGTGTTTTTAAATAAGGGATGGTTATAGGAGTTCATATAGGTGTAAAAAATTTATAAATGTTGACCCAATAGTTGTGTGCTCTGAAAAATATACACCTGTGAAACCATCACCACAATCTATGCCACAAACCTGTCCATCACCTCTAGAAGTTTTCATCTAATTATTTGTGATAAAAACTCATGACATAATATCTACCCTCTTACTAAATTTTGAAGCATACAATGCAGTGTTGTTGGCTTTTTTTTTTTTAATTGCATGAAGTAGAGATTTGATTTCCCTAGGAGGATTGTGTCATGGTCACTGCCTGGCTTCAGCAGGACAAAGCACCTTGAGTAGGAGTCTAACAAACCCACAGTAAGAAAAGACATTTCTCAAGGAGACTTAAAGAATTGTTTCCAAGGAAAGAGTAGGGATATTACGCAGGCAAATCCCTATGAATGTGGTTAGGTAATGTCAAGTACTGTTTTGTTTTTTTTTTTTTTAGATGGAGTTTCTCTCTTGTTGCCCAGGCTAGAGTGCAGTGGCACGATCTTGGCTCACTGTAACCTCTGCCTGCCGGGTTTAAGCGATTCTACCTCAGCCTCCTGAGTAGCTGGGATTATAGGGATGTGCCACCATGCCTGGCTAATTTTGTATTTTTAGTAGAGACGGGGTTTTTCCATGTTGGTCAGGCTGTTCTCAAACTCTCAACCTCAGGTAACCTACCTGCCTTGGCTTCCCAAAGTGGTGAGATTACAGGCATAAGCCACTGCACCTGGCGTTGTTTTCCCACCCCACTCCCATTTCATACTTAAGTTCATTAAAACACAGAGAGATTAAGTTTTGTTTAAGGCTACCCAGGTGCTTAAAGGCAGATTTGGGATTTGAATACAGATGACTTGCTTTGAGGTCTACATTTGGAACCCCTATGCTATGCTGCATCACAAATAAGCATTACGTGTTCAAGAGTGTTGAAGTAGACTAGATAAAAGCAAAAGAAAGCAGGGTTGCGGGGAAGGAAGACATGGAGGCACTGAGCTATTTCATTGTTCATTTCATTCTGCTTACTGAAAGGGTTTTCAATTCAATTTTATAAGTTAGAAGCAAATTTATGACTGCAAATTCACTAAATCCTAAGAGATTGTAAACATACATGTACACACATGATGGTTTCATTTTTAGTGATTTGCCACATAGAATTGGAAGTTTAGAGCCTGTATTTTTTCTCAAGTTGAGAATCTCCTTTCTTAAAATTCAGGGGCCTCAGTGTTTGTGTCACCCAAATACTAATTTTGCGATTCTTGCAAAGGTTAGAACTTCTACATGAAAGTGGATGAGATTCCTGAGAAAAATCTCATTTCAGGTCCCTCATCATAATATTGAACAGGGTCACATAATTGAAAATTTATGTAAACATAGCAGGCATTATAGGGTGATGGCACAATGAGATACCAAACCTATATTCCTGCTTGCAAACCCAGACCATTTTGCAGTGGAAAAGATAGCAGTTTTCAAAGGCACAAAGAAGTCTTGTGAAATAAATCATTCTGCAGTAGTAAGTATACCAGTGCCCTCAGGAAACTATATCAACAATCATAGTTCAATCTAACGAAAGCAAATAGCATAGAACATGGAAAGGTAATGTCAAATAAAAGCCTTTATCGAATTGGCTTTTGAAACAGATAAATGTGCAAATGCAAAGGTGATGAAAAGAAATGTTTGTTACTACCCATTGAATGGATCAATAGCAAGCTGCTAAGTCTAATTTTCTTATGGCAAGTTCTCACTATAAATCATGACATGGGGTGGTTTTTTTTTGTTTGTTTGTTTTTTGTTGTTTTTTAAATATACCATCAGAAGTCTAGCTTTGAGGAAAGTTAAGCATTGCACATACATATTATTAATACACCTCCTGCTGAACATTAACTCAAATTGTCATTTTCCTCAAAGGTTCCTCACCTTCATAGCCTTTCCATATTCTTACATTTGTTTCATCTGGTTCCACCTAACATAGTTCTGATTTTTTAAAAGTTGACTAAAACCATAGCAGAAATTTATGACCTTTAGTAATCTTTACAATTTAGATAAATATTTATGTATTCCTTTGTGGTCAAAAAGTTTCCCAAACTCATTTCCATACTGATGTCAATAATCTCATTCATACCTACCCATAGGTAACTGGGAGAACAAGGTCAATAAATAACCACATAAAAAAATATATCTCTTGTAAGGAACTACAATGAGTGATAGAAATGAGATGAAACAGAATGAATAATTATATGGCTTAAAAATACATCATTTCAATGGAATATTGGAAAATCAATCTGGTACAATAAAGAATGGGAATTTTTGCAAAAGTAATTTGATTAGTTTTTTTCTATTCTCAGTTATTATTTTATCATATGATGTCTTTCCCCAGGGTAGGAAGCAATAACAGAATGTACTTACTAAGGGAAGATAACCTTTTATGTATAGGTGAGATATTCCTCTGGTGTAGAAGAAGCCAGGGTAACCAACGGCTTTTATATATTCTAACCCGCTGTTCTGAGGTTGTTTTCCTCTCCTAACCTTTGAAGAAATTTCCCATAATGGTACAGACCTACACAGCAGAAGGAAGAAAGACACTGCTTAACCCTTAATCTTGGAATCCTGGATAAAAAAAGAACATAGATCCTATAATAAAATGAATTCTTATAAAACAGGAATAAATAAAAAGGAAAATGCTATAGAATAAAGAAAGCAATAGAGTTAAACAAGAAAGTAAGCCGAGGCCACATAAAGAAGAGAGAGAAACATATGGAGTAAACAGACAATGAAATGACTACCTAAAGTTTTATAACGGCTCCAAGCTAGTTAGCAAATATTAACATGAGAGAAAAAAAAAAGAGTGGGTCCTCTTTAACACCCGCAATCATGTGGGCGGCCTTTTAGAAATTAAGGAGGAAGGAGATAGTAAGATACAAGGAGAGAAGAGAAGACAATGGGAGGTGGGGGATGGGAGAGAATCATCTTGGCCATTATCAAAATGAAAGAAAGTCTCTTTCTGGGGCTGCAGAAATGTTCAGACACATATTTAGCACACATTCAGTAAATCCATAATTGGAAACTTCTGTATGCCAGACATTGGCTAAATTATGAAATCCAAAAATAAAATATCACTATAATTGGTCTCAAAAGATGATCCAGATTCTGAGTCCTTGCATTAGAAGAGAAAAGGCCCAGCTCTGGGCAGATGAGGTCTTAAAAAAAGAAAGTAGCAGTTTTTAATGAGTATTTGTCTAAAAGCTGAACCAGATAATCCTCAAGATCTCTTCCTTAAGAGGAAAAAGGATTAAAAGAGAGTTGAACACTGGAAGTGTTACCAATCGCATCTTTTAGAGAGTTTACAAATTCTGCATTTAGTCTTATACATATGGCTTTGAAGATGGTCATATTTAAATAATTCAGTCTCAACATCTCTGCCTTGTTCTTCCTGTTTTTATTCACATTTTCAGCCTAAATTGGTGTTTTAATTCAGAAGCAGGCAAATTTGAGTAACTATAATATGATATATTTATTTTAAATTGCATGCAGAATAACATATATTGGTGTAGGAGGATAGGGGATAAACACACCAGAATAAGACAGCCTTAAGATTTAATCTAAATTCTTCACTCATGGAGTCTTCAGTAAGTTGTTTAATTCTGTACATATTCTGCATATTCCACTTCTTTATAATACTGGAGTAATAAAACTATGATGTCCACAGTGCCAAATATATTAATGTGTGAATAATGTTACCCTCATATCTGTGATAAAATAGACCTTCAGAAATAAGGTTAATAAAATCACTATGTCAAAGGGTTATCTTCTCTCTCATGTTTATTGCAGCAATATTTACAATAGCCAAGATATGTAATCAACCCGTGTCTAACAACAGATGAATAGAGAAAATGTGGTGCATGTATACAATAGAATACTATTCAGTCACAAAAGAATGAAATCCTGCCATTTGGAACACCATAGATGAACTTGGAGGACATCATTTAAGTGAAATAAGCCAGCTGCCAAAAGACAAATACCATATAATCTCATTTATATGTGCATTTTTTTTATATATAAGAAAGAGTCGATGTCATAGAAGCAATGACTGTGACAGTGGTTACCAGAGACTGGGGAAGGGTAGTTGAAGGGAAGAAGGGGGAGAGGTTGGCCAAAATGTACATAATGGCAACTAAAAGGAATACGTTCTGGTATTTTATTGCATAGTAGGGTCACAGTGGTTAACGGTAACATATTGTATATTACTATACAACATAGAAGAAAGGCCTTTGAATATTCTCACCACAAAGAAATGAGAAATGGATAGTGTACCAATTATAATACAATAATTTTTTTTTTTTTTTAATTCTGATAAGACTGAGTTTCGCTCTTGTTACCCAGGCTGGAGTGTAATGACGTGATCTCAGCTCATCGCCACCTCTGCCTCCTGGGTTCAAGCAATTCTCCTGCCTCAGCCTCCTGAGTAGCTGGGATTACAGACACGCGCCACCATGCCCAGCTGATTTTTTGTATTTTTAGTAGAGACGGGGTTTCACCATGTTGACCAGGGTGGTCTCGATCTCTTGACCTCGTAATCCACCCGCCTCGGCCTCCCAAAGTGCTGGGATTTCAGGCATGAGCCACCGCGCCCGGCCATAATACAATAATAATTTTTTTAAACATCTTTAGCAAGGCACACCTATTGGTGATGGTGATAGATTCTCCCATTTTTGTCTACAAATGTTTGTCTTTTATTTCTGAAAACTACATTCACTATAAGAAACCTTACAGAATTCTAAGTTTCTAAGTTATTTTAATTTTTTATTTGTTGTTTTTACTTTTAAAACTTTAAATATTTCACTGTACTCTCTCATTGCTTGCATAGGTTCTGAAAAGAAGGCCAATGGAATATTTATCTTTGTTCCTATATGAAAAGGTGGCTCCTTCCACCTCTCATTCTGTTTTCTTTGAAAATCTTCTCTTGTTGTAATTTTTCTGCAGGTTAATATGATATACTTAGGCATGTATTCATTGTTATTTATCCCACTTAGTGTTCTGTGGGCTTCCCGGAACTGTAGTTTGATGCCTGTCATAAATTTTAGAAAAATTTCAGTCATTATTACTTTAACAAATTCTTTGTTTCTTTCTTTCTTTGGTTTTCTCATTGCAGAAATATTATATCTGTTGTGATTTTTAGAGTTCTTGAATATTCGGTTATATCTCTCCTATTCTTATTTCTCTTTGCATTTCAGTTTTCAAAGTTGCTATTACCATTTCTGCAAGCTCACTGGTTCTTTCCTCAGTCATGTGTAGTCTCTTAATGCATCCATCAAAGGCATTTTTAATTGCTGCTTACAATGCTATTTTAATATGTGGAATTTCCTTTCGATTCTTTCTTAGGGTCCCTACCTCTCTGCTTTTACCAATCATCTGTTCTTATGTTTGTCTACTTTATTCATTAGACTCTTTAGCATATTAATCATAGTTATTTTAAATTCCTATCTATATTTTCAAAATCTTGGCCATAATGGAGTCTGGTTCTGATCCCTGTTTTGCCCCTTCAAACTGTATTTTGATATCTTAGTATGCTGTGTTATTCTTGGTTGAAAGCTGAAGATGATGTACTGGGTTAAAGCAACCAAGATAAGTCTTCAATGTGAGGTCTTTTATAAACCTTTTTATTTTATTTAATTTTAAGTTCTGGAATGCATGTACAGGATGTGCAGGTTTGTTACATAGGTAAAGGTGTGCCATGGTGGTTTTCTGCACATATCCACCCATCATCTATTAAGCCTCTCATGCGTTAGCTATTTCTCCTGATGCTCTCCTGCCCCACACCCCACTGACAGGCCCCAGTGTGTGTCGTTCCCCTCCCTGGGTCCATGTGTTCTCATTGCTCAGCTCTTTATCTGGCTGAGTTTATTGTTAGCTATAGCTATAGGCTTCAAAGGCAAATTTTTTTCTCTGGTGTTCTTCTTTTTGTCTCCCTTGGTTTTTTGTTTGTTTTTGTTTTGTCTTTCTAGTGACTTCTTAAATGTTCTCTGGGTCGCTCAGTTCTTTGAGTTGTAATCCTTTCATCTAAAAGCCATGCTGATAGAGTGGTAAGATGTGGGAGGAAGAGAAGCATTTTGTAGTTACATGATTAGGTCTCAGTCATTTAGTGACCCTGTGCCCCTGGGTTGTAACCTTCACAGCTACTTTGCTGTTCTCTTCCCGCTGCTCCTACATTCAAGTCAGACAGTAAGGCTGGCAGGGACTGGAGTTAACTATTTCCAGTTGCCCACATTGGAGGCTGAAGGGAACTAGACCTGAGTATTTTCTATATCCATGTAGAAGATTGGAGAAGTTCAAGTGGGATACTTCCTTTCCCCCAGGTCAATGAGGCTCTGGTAAAACCTGACGTGGTCAGGCTCCAGTGAAATAGTTTATCTTGAGGGCATGCATGTGTTAACGAGAACAAAATACAGTGGGTATATTTCAAAATGATTACTTTTTCCCTTCTGTTGCCTGAAAGAGGAGTCGATTTTTCTCTGATTTTCACTCTGAGGACTGGGTAGGATTCCTAGAGGTAAAACTCAGAAAAGCATTGGGGCCATCTTAAGACCAGCCACTAATGGATTTTTTAAATCTCACGCTTGTCTGTACTGAGCAGCGGTTCATCAATTATAGCTGAGTTTTTCTGTCTGAGTACTGCATGCAGTGGTGGGTTTCTGGTCCTAGACTTTTGCTCTATTAAGCTGTGATTCTCTGTATCTGTCTGTCCCTCCAGTTTTGGAGGCAGGGTTTTGCCCTGTGACCTCAATTTTCTAATGAATGTATTATAAGAAGAGTTGATTTTCAGTTTGTTCATCTCTTCTGTTTTTTGGTTGTAACCACAGTACTGACAACTTCTAAGCTTCCTGCATGCCACATTGGAAACCAGGAATCTCTCTTAACTTTTTACACCTTCCAATATTCACATCGTCTTCTCCTCCCCATTTGCCTTCATTTTCCTTTTTCCAAGTGATTATTTGTTACTCAGAGTTAACCCTGACTGATCATTTTGATGTGTCTTCCTCTTCAGAGTTGCAGACACTTTCCTCCCCAGCTGCTATAAGTTATGGAAACAAGTCTCTGTCCTAATGACAGGATCATGACCACATCCATTGTTACCCAAGGCAGTTTTGTTGTCATTGCTCCCTTGTCTTATTCGTGCCTGTATTTTCCAGATCAGATCCTGTTCTGAGACGGAAATTTAGAAGTCCAATGCCCTGGAAAGGCAACCTCCTTTCCCAAGCTGGAAACTAGTGCTTAATGTGTTGCTGTTATTTTTATCCACTTCACTCTTAATAGACACATAATTTTTACCTATGCCTGTTAAAAGCATAGTAGGTCTTTTTGGGTCATGGAGATTCACTTAAATGTGCAAATGAGCTTTAGTTTTATTTTATTTTTAATTATCAACTCTACCTGTCTCTCTCTATATAGTATTAAGGTACATATCACATTAAGCTTAAGAGTATATGAAAATGTCTTTGGTAGCAGAAGAATTTCATCATAGTGAAGATGAATGAAGATATTTTCTGTTATGGTACAGTCATCTTTATTGGGTAAATCTCTTTCTGGAATGTATTATTATACCCTGCTTTCTTTGGGCCATTTAGAATTGGTGGGGAGTGCGGAGAAGTTTGGTCATGTCTAAGTTAATTGCATGACTGTATAACTTATTTCCAAGCAAGGATGCTTTTGAGAGAGAGAAAAAAAGGATCTTGATCAGTCAGGATGTTGGAGCATGTGGCATAAATGGACAGTATTCTGGGTGAGCTAGGGTTTTTGTTGACTCTATTTCTTACTTCACCTTCAAGGAAATCGAACAAGCTCTTCCTGCCTCAGCTAGTTACTTATTTGCAACTCAAGGAGACAGTGGTTTGCTGAAAAAGAGAAGTCAGTTTGATCAATATGAGAGCAAAATTGACACTTGGAGTCTGTGTCCTATTTGAATAGGAAAATAAACACATCTACTGCAGATGCCTCAAGTCATGGCAAAGCTTCATAGGAAAGGGAATATGTACAGTTCTTTTCTATTCTGAATAAGTTACAAGAAGGGATTAACAAGCTGTATGACAACACAAAGTCAGCAACACTGCCTCGCTCTCTTCCAATTCCACCTGTGGATAGGAACGTTATTCAGTTTTCTCAACCAGCCATGTTTATATACTTCAAAATGTATTGGTTACTAAAAGAATGATTTAAGACTACATCCTTATTTTTAAATCTTACACCGGGGTGCAGGACGTGGTGGCTCACGCCTGTAATCCCAGCCCTTTGGAAGGCTGAGACAGGTGGATCACCTGAGGTTAGAAGTTCGAGATCAGCCTGACTGAGATGGATAAACTCAGTCTCTACTAAAAATACAACATTAGCCAGATATGATGTCATATGCTTGTATTCCCAGCTACTCAGGAGGCTGATGCAGGAGAATTGCTTGAACCCAGGTGGCGGAGGTTGTGGTAAGCCGAGATTGCACCATTGCACTCCAGCCTGGACAACCAGAGTGAAACTCTGTTCCCCCCCAAAAAAAATCTATACCAGGGTCCCCAGCTTCCGGACCCTACAGCACACAGTCCATGGCCTGTTAGGAGCCAGGCCACAGAGCACAAGGTGAGTGGCGGTTGAGCGTGAGTGAGCAAGGCTGAGTTCCACCTCCTGTCAGTTTCATGGTGGCATCAGATTCTCATAGGAGCCCGAACCCTATTGTGAGTCACACATGTGAGGGAGCCAGGTTGTGCGTTTCTTATGAGAATTGAATAATAAATGTAGTGCACTTGAATCATCCCAAAACATCCCCAGCTCCTCCTATCCCATCCATGGAAAAATTGTCTTCCATGAAACCAGCCCCTGGTGCCAAGAAGGTTGAGGACCGCTGATCTATATACAGTTAGAAAACAATAGAATAATAGATGGTTCTGGCCGTCTACATATTTGTGACAAAAATCACGTTAAATGTATAACACTGAAGTCCAATGAGCCAGTATACCTAAAAATCATGTTTGCTTTTTGAGAAAAAAATGTCTTCTTTTAGTCATAGTTTGGGCATTCTCAGAGCCCAGCAAGATGCCTGGCACAAAGTAGGTGACCCATAATAATACATATATGTTGATGAATGAAGTGATGATAGGGTTTCATTAACAAATTTAGTGCGGCTTGAGCTGTATGAACTGTATACTGGCACTTTGTGTGTGTGCAGGAATTTCACATAAGAAGGTATTTCCATTTTAGTCCTAATACCACTTAAATTCTTTTTTAAGCAACTGAAAAAATTAGCTACAATATTTCTATGTTATAGCTTAGCATAAAGATTCATCTATATAGACCCACCATTCTGGAATCCAGATGGGTGGGCAAATTCATTGCATGGTGACCACTGAACAGCTGTCAGTAATAATTTCTAATGACCACATTTGATTTTCCTAGACTGTTTCCTGGCTCTGTCATTTTGGGCCCATCTGGGGGAATGGCAAAGAGCCCACGAGCAAGGTGGCAGGTTATCAGCCGTCTGGAACAGGTAGGGGGAGAAGGATTAGTTAAGCAGAGCTGAGGAACTCTGATGATAGCTTCTAGGCTGTGTCATAGCATAGTAGCAGCTTGGCCCCCATGCAACCTTCTCAGTAGCATTTGTGGCTATTAGGAATCAGAGACTAAAACGGAAATGCAAAGGAAAAACCAAAGAATGAACCAACTTATTAAGAGTAGCATGGGCCATGTGCAGTGGCTTCCACTTGTAATCCTAACACTTTGGGAGGCTAAGGCCGGAGGATGGCTTGAGCCTAGGAGTTTGAGACCAGCCTGACAAACAAAGTGAGACCCCCTGACTCTACAAATTTGTTATTTTTTTTAATCATCTGGGCATAGTGATACACATGAGAAGTTCCAGCTACTTGGGAGGCTGGAGGTTTGCTTGAGACTGGGAGGGAAAGCTGTAACGAGGTATGAGTGTGACATTATACTGCAGCCTGGGTAATACAGTGAAACTCTGTCTGTCAAAAAGAAAAAAAAAAAAAGATGGGATACGTGTGGTTTGAGTTGAGGGCAGAAACTAAGAGTCCTCAGCTAGTAAACTTCTCATTTTATGGATAAAGAAACTGAGACCTAGTGAAAGGAAAGAATTTTCTCGTTTCTTCCACAATATTATAAATCTAAGTGATCAAGGCACATGAAATATATATCTCTTCATCTTTTTTTCTTTCCCTCTCTTTTTTTAAAATTATATATATATATAATTATATATATATAAAAAATTATATATATAAATAAATATATATATATATTTTTTTTTTTTTTTTTAGAAAACTTGCTCTAATAAACCAAGGACTTTTATCAACTTTTCTCAGTTAATATTTCTATATATAATAAATATTTGCCAAACAGATTTTAAAGATCTATGTAGGCTTATATAGCAAAGTGCGTAAGTGGTCAAATTCTGAGATAAAAATCTGAATAACTTCTATGACCTTGAAGAACTGAATCTCTGTAAGTCTAAATGGAAGTCCAAATAGAATATTCACGCAGAATAGCTTACACATCCTGGCACACAGAAAGTACTCAATAAATATGCTCCATGAACAATGGGCATTATTATCACATACTTTCTCACAGATACAGATTATATGATGACTAAAAGGAGTTTTCATTTGTCTCTAACACAGACATTAAACATGAGCCAAAACAATATAATGGATTACAGATTTCATGTTTAGAAATGTAATTGTCCAGAATCACACTGTTTGTTGAAGCAGAAGTTTTTTGGTAATAAATAGAAACATTGCCAGATATTTTCCTCCTACAAGACTTTACAGTATTAATTGCTGAAGGAGGACACTGGGTTACATATGAAAAATAAGTTTGCTAATGTTATTATATAGCTACATATTTTAATAACACAAAGTGATTAATGGGTGTACAAGATAAATGATTCACATTATTTCAGAGTTCTGTCTAGAATATCCCCATGAGCCCAAAAAAGGAAAATATCCAGGTATCTAACTACAGAATAATGGTAAATAGAGGCTAAATTTGAAAACATACAGATAAAATGGCAGATGGGAAAGAAAACATGATGCTTATACACAAACAAATACAAAAAAAAAAAAAAAAAAAAACCACAGAAAGTAGAGGGGAAGCCATTAAAAGAATCCATTAAAAACAGAAAGCATTTTTCTGGAAGCCATATTTGGGAGGAAATGAATGGGGGAGATGGAGAGAAGCAGTATAAAGTACTACAAAAAACAAAGATCTGGAATTAAAATTTAGAGAATGATCCCAAATTGCTACAGTTAACCTATTCTGCATCTCTTTCTTCAGCACTTAGCTCACTGTGAAATCACTACCTTAAGTCAGGGACTGAGAGGCCTTTTCTTTTCTACCCACCACATGGCTTGAAGCTTGCTACTTCTAGGACTAGGAAATAGCTTTCGTAGGAAAAGCTCACCAGGCAATGGTCATGTGAATAATTTGGGAGTCAGATGAACCTGAGTTTGAATCCTGACACTCAATTTCTAACAGTGTCCTTGGACAATCTTCTCAACTCCTTTCTTGTAAACAGTAATAATAATAGCATACCTACTCTCATAGAAGTATTGTAAAAGACAGCTCAGCCAAGGCAAGGATGACTTGACAAGGTACTGGTACATAATAAGTGCACACTTACTTATCTCTTGTAATTACTGAGCAGACATCCTTGATATTAGTCAAAAGAGGATAGTATCGCATGTATAATTCAAGGATATTGTCTTCCATAGCACTCTGCTATTTCTGCCACTCTTGAACAGTAGCCCTAAACAGGACAATGCACAGTAGAAGGAATACTAACAATATGACCTTGGCAAGTCACTTAACTTCTCTGAGCTGCCCTGCCTTTGTTGATTTATCTTGCCTCAAATGATTGTAGTAAGATCACATTATGAAGATGCATTAGATCATTATTAGACCACAACTCAAAACCTGTAAAGTGATTGGTGTGATAATTAGTCCAGGAATACACATGAACAAAGTGAACACGTCTGCCTTCCAGAAATTCCATATGTCAAACGCATTTACGATGTAAGATTAATTTGGAAATGTTAGCACTGGGCTAGGCACAGTGGAGACTAATAAGCTCATGACCTAAAGAAGATTACCACTACTCAGCACAAGGGACAAGATGACTGACCAGATGCAGCCAGAAGGAACACCTGCTACCCAAGGACCAGGACATCAGGAAGACTGGCCTGCTCTGAGCAGATCTTCAGAGGCAAGTCATTGACAGTGGACAGAGGGAACACAGGGAGAGGAAGTGGGGAATCCTGAATGGGGCTGCTAGGACTCATTCGTGGCCCCCAGTGTTTCTTGGGTAAGGAGTCAGTTTAACAGGCAAACAGCAACCTGCTTTCACCATGGGCTTCTGGAATCTCAGCAGGAAAAGACTCCACAACCAACATAGACACTTGAGTTGGCAGACAGAGCAGCATAGAGAAGTCGTAGGGGCAGAACTCTAGCCAGAGTGGAGCACAGAGGGTTTGGTGTGGGAACATGTGTAGTGTAACCCAGACAGGAATGCCAATCCCTCTAGGCTCAGTTTGTACCATAGGATACTTTAGCCCTAGCGGAAATGTTGAATGTGAACTCTGCAAGGTGATCTTGCCCATGAGACTGTGCCAGTCTGACCTAAGCATCCCTCAGTGTGCTGGCCTCTTCTGGCCTCTGCTGGCCTCTTTAGCCATCTTGGCCATGGCTGCTTGCAGTGCAGCCTCAGGAGCTCAGGACAGGTATATCCTGGGAGCCTCCATTATAGCTTCTGCACTGATGGACCATGCCCAGCCTCAGAGAGCTCCAGCAGAGTGGCCACTGCAGACCAGTCTGCCCATACCCTCTCCCCACTGCATCCTCCCCCATACTGCCTTGCCTACATGTACTTTCCCATGGCCAAATCCACATTGCTGGCATGTGTGTGAATGGGTGGACCTTGCCTCCCCTTCTCTGCCAGCACATGTGTTCATGTGCACCCTGCTGTGCTGCTGCTAGCAGCATGAGTTTACCTGTCCCTGCAACTGCCACACCGCCATTGCCATTGGAGTAAAACAAATCCAGAAGCACATCAAAAGCCTAAACCACCGCAATCAAGTAAGCTTTATGATTGGGATGCAAGGATTGCTCAACATATGTAAATCAATAAATGTGTTTTATCACATAAACAGAGCTAAAGACAAAATTCACATGACTATTTCAGTGGAAGCAGAAAAGCCTTTTGATAAAATTCAGCATCCCTTCATGGAATTCTCAAAAAATGAGATATTGAAGGAACATACCAAAAAATAACAAGAGCCATCTATGGCAGATGTATAGCTAGCATCATACTGAATGAACAAAGGCTAGAAGCATTCTCCTTGAAAACCAGCACAAGACAAGGATGCCCCCTTTCACCACTCCTATTCAACGCAGTATTGGAAGTCCTGGCCAGATCGATCAGGAAACTGAAAGAAATAAAGGGCATCAAAATAAAAAGAGCAAGTCAAATTATCTGTTTTTGGGTGATATGATTCCATATCTAGATAACTTTACAGTTTCAGCTCAAAAGCTCCTTAAGCTGATAAACAATTATAGAAAAATTTTGGGATACAAAATTAATGTATAAAAATCACCAGCATTCCTATAAACCAACAGCAGCCAAGCCAATAGCAAGTCAGGAACACAATTCCATTGACAATTGCCATTAAAAGAATGAATTACCTAGGAATATAGCTAACCAGGGAGGTAAAAGATGTCTACAAAGAGAATTACAAAACACTGCTCAAAGAAACCAGAGATGACATAAATGAAAAAAAAAAAATGTATGCTCACAGAGAAGAAAAAATCAGCATTGCTAAAATGGTCATACTGCCCAATGCAGTTTATAGATTCAGTGCTATTTCTATCAAACTACCAATAACATTCCTCACAGAACAAGGGAAAACTATTTTAAAATTCATGTGGAAACAAGACAAGTCTGAGTAGCTAACTTAATCCAAAGCAAACAGATCAAAGTTAGAGGCATCATATTACTGGGCTTCAAACAATACCACAGGGCCACAGTAACCCAAACAGCAGGGTGCAAAAGCAGACACCCAGCTCAATGGCATGGAATAGAGAGCTCAGAAATACGGCTATGTGCTTACAACCATCAGATCTTTGACAAAGCTAATGAAAACAATCAACGGAGAAAGGATTCCCTTTCAATAAATGGTGATGGAATAACTGGCTAAACATATGCGAAAGATTGAAACTGGACTCCTTCCTTAAACCATAAATAGAAATCAACTCAAGATGGATTAAAGATTTAAATATAAAACCCCTAACTATAAAAACTTTGTACGTTATCCTAGGCAATAGCATTCTTAACATAGGAACAGGCAAATATTTTATTATGAAGGCACTAAGAGCAATTTCAACAAAGCCAAAATTGACCAATGGGATCTAATTAAACTTAAGGCCTTCTGCACAGCAAATGAAACTATCAACAGAATAAACATATAACCCACAAAATGGGAGAAAATATTTGCAAACTATGCATCTAATAAAGCCCTAGTATCCAGAATCTATAAGGAATAAGTTCCTTATAGATTCAATTTGCAAGCAAAAATTGAACACTCTGATTAAAAAGTGGCTAAGAACATGAATAGACACTTTTCAAAAAGAAGACATACATGTGACCAAAAAGCATAGCAAGAAAACTAAATATCACTGATCATTAGAGAAATACATGTCAAAACCACAATAAGATACCATCTCATACAGTCAGAGTGGCTGTTATTAAAAAGTCAAATAATAACAGGTGCTGGTGAGGCTCTGGAGAAAAGCGAACATTTAGACACTGTTCGTGGGAGTGTATTAGTTCAACCATTGTGGAAAGCAGTGTGGTTATTTCTCAAAGTTCTAAAAACAAAACTACCATTTGACTGAACAATTCCATTACTGAGTATATCCCCAGAGTAATATAAATCATCCTACCATAAAGACACATGCATGTACACATTCATTGCAGCACTGTTCACAATAAAGACATGGAATCAACCTAAATGCCTTTTAATGGTAGACTGGATAAATAAAATGTAGTAGATATATACCATGCGATACTATCCAGCCATAAAGAAAGAGTGAGATCATGTTCTTTGCAGGAACCTGGATACAGCTGGAGGCCACTATCTTTAGCAAACTAACACAGAAACAGAAAACCTAATACTGCATATTCTCAATTTAAGTGGGAGCTAAATGATAAAAACACATGAACACAAGGAGGTGAATAACAGACACTGGAGCCTACTTGAAAGTGGAGGTTGGGAGGAGGGAGTGTATCAGAAAAAAAAAAAGACTAATGGGTACTAGGTGTAGTACCTGGGTGATGAAATAATCCGTACAACAAACCCTTGTGACATCAGTTTGCCTACATAACAAAATTATACGTGTACTCCTGATCCTAAAATAAAAGTTATTTTTTTAAAAAGAAATTTACTAATGCTAAAAAACTAAATGGTGAATACCAAGAATTTGGTAAGAATTCTGAGTGCCAGATAGATAGAAAGAAAGGAAGAAAAAACCTTTCAAGATGGGCCAGTCCATGCTCCAGCCACTGCCTGGGTGCAACTACATGAGAAAGTCTGAGCCCACTCAAGCCCCTGATTTATGAGCACAGTTAGTGATTGTTACTGTTTTAAGCTATTTTTTTTTCTTTTTTTCTGGGTAGCATTTTACTAAGCAATAGATAAGTAGCTCAGTTACAAAGTATTAAGAACGGTACTTAAGAAAAGTACTCAATAAATGCTCTCTATTGCTTAAAAAAAAAGAATTTTGATTGTTAAATGAGTTCAGAAGGAGAAATCTTATATACAATCACTGAAAACCTCTATAATATTATAAAACTAGAGAATTAACACTTTAAGGAGAGTCAGACCTATAGGCAGAAACATGATCCAGCTTAGTTCTTAGCTCCATGATCATAATTAATAGATTTTATTGGTAGTGTTTCTGCTACAAATGAGTCACTAATGACACTTGCTGGTTTCTTGGTTGAAAAGTACTTGCTGTAGATAAACTATCCACCAGGCCATGTACTCCTCTTCACCTTAGAGCCATCCCTCAGTTTATCCCTGGCTGCCTCCTTCTCTTCCTTTATGCTTCAATGGCAGTCTTCCCTGACCACTTTGTCTAATTAAACCATCTACTCTAATCCGCTCCACTAAAAGCACATACATGTTCTATTTTCTTTCCTAACACTGGGATCTGACCTGTTAGGGTTTCCTTAAAAGTGATAATTTCTGAAAAGCAGTTAACTTGGGTTGGGTTAATATTCCAAACTCTGCCTCTCCAAAAATGGTAAGTAACTGAAGTTTTCTCTTACTTCTGTGAGCTTCCAGCTTTTGCTTTTATATCTGAGTCTCTGAAATCTTGTTGTGGCAAGTATAGTTTAGCGGTAAAAGTGTGTGTGTGTGTGTGTGTGTGTGTGTGTGTGTGTGTGTGTGTGTGTGTTTTAAGAATTTATATGCACATTATAGGGCTCACTTCCTCTGTGGCTCCTTTACTTCTAGAAGTTTTCCTCTAACTTTGTGCTATACTATGAGCCTCCAAGTCATCCTTGGACATACTGTTAAACTGATTCTGTTGCTTTGCAAAGAAGAGTCACTTGTGATTCTGTTCATGTTCATCAGATAGAGCTTCAAACGTGAAAATCTGTTCTTTGCAGTTGGTCTTTCAATGGTTCATTTCCCTCCACTTTATGCCCATTTTTGGTTGCTTTTCAGAAATTCCACTTTTTTTCTTGGGATTTAGAATGGTATCTACAGGATACCATTTAGCATCTCCAAACTATGCTACCAATACTGGAATCAAAATTTCCATGAAGTATATGTTTAACAATTGAGAAAATTTTATGGTTTTTTTTTTTTTTTGTTTTGTTTTGTTGTTGTTGTTGTTGTTTTTTGTGATGAGCAGAGATCGCACCATTGCATTCCAGCCTGGGCAACTATGTTTTTTTTTTTGTTTTTTTTTTTTAACTGCATCTAGCAAAGTCTATGACATATATAAATAATCACTGAGGGACAGAAGCATGATTCCTAAAGTCTGAAGGAAAAATGAAAAGTAACACATAGGGAAAGATGGAGCATGGTGGAGGGAATGGAGGCAGGCGTTTTGACACACAATAATTAAATATTGTTCATTCCCAATTTTTATGAAGGCCCATCCTGAATGTAGAACTAATCCCCAGTGACCTGGAGAAATCTTGATAATCTCACACTGAATGTCTGAAGAAACATTTTCTAATTAAAACATGTCTTAGCCTGAATACCACACTTGAAGAAAAAACCTTCTGCTTCCTTTTAGTTTAACTTGTTGTCAATATTAATGATTTGCTGTGGGAGCCCCTGGAAGTTTTTTTAAGAGAAAACCTTTATTTGTGGACAGTGATGGAAAAATGAGTTTCAGTTGCTACAATAGAAAAAAATGAAAGGACATTAGAGAACAACTTTTCCATGAAAATGTAGAAGACAAGCATTTGCTTTGTAGGGGTGGATCTGAATGCTATTTTGCTAATTGTCAATGGTTAAATGTAGGTAAATGGGCATGGATTATTTTATATTATCATGCAATTCATAATAGGCATGTGTAATCTCTTCTACAGAATGTCTATATCAGCTAGATGATTCTAATTAATCTTTCATTATTTGAACCCATTAGATAATACATTTACAATAGAAGTTAACAATTAAAGCTATGGAGTCAGAAAGGCTAGGGTCAAAGCAGCAAATATACTACTTATTAACTGCGTGACCTTGAATAATTTCACAGAACCATTCTCTAACTTTTGTAATATTTACCTGTAAGAGTGAATAATGTTAGTATGTATCTTACTGGGTAATAGAAAACAGTTATTGATACGTTTGTTCAATGAAACTTAGGCTATTCTTATTTGCATTTAGTTATAGAATTTGGGGTAAAAACAGATGTGAGGTAACTCATCCAGTGAACTCAGATTACAACAACTGAATTTTTCCCCCAAATTCTGGGTTTTGTTAATCTTGCTTCCATTAAAAATTCTAGAATGTGTTATCTCATATTTTATTTTCTAAGCAGACTATCATTAAACGTTTTCCATGGACATCATTATGTCTTTTAGTTGTTTAAATTTTAAAATAAGTTTAACATTTAATCAGAGAACATCCTCAGTCAAGAAAATTGAAGTGTGTTGTTTGTATTCTATGCATTCATCAATACAAAAATAAATATGCTGGAAATTTAAAAAAAAAATTGAAGTGAAAGAGAAATGAGCAAAAGAATGTTGAACACAGTATCTGGCACTATAACAGTGTGCTACAACTTTTGAAGATATTTCATAACCCTGAAGCTTATTAACTGTAACACAGATTGAGAAAGCTCCAGAGTTCCACTTGTCTACACACTGGGAAAGCTAATGCATCAAGAAAACAAACATTTTCCCTTTGAAGACATCTAGATACAACATATGGAGGGAAAGGAAGGAAGCCTAGCTGGAGTATTTGACAAAACTGTTGAAACAAAGAAGAAACACAAAATTAATATCACTAACTTAAAAAACTTTAATTCAAATTTAAAAATTCAATTTAAACATCACTTGGTATAAAATAAATTTAAAGACAAAAGTAATATATATGTAATACTACCATACAGGGCTAAACACTTTTAATTCCTTGAAGACTCTGTCATACATTTCACTATAACTATCTAAATAGAAATATGCGTTCATTTTCCTTAACAAAAGAAGACTGGTCTACATGATTTTCTGTGGCTAGCTTTTTTTCCAAGCAAAAAATGCTTTGTTGACATGTTCTAGAGCCAATAACTAAAGTTTCCATTTATATTTTTTAATGGCAAGATACTATTATTTATTTTGTGTTCTAATTGTATCAATTAATAACCCTGTTTAACAACACACCTGAAATCTCAACAGCTTATGACAATAATTTATTATTGCTCATGATGGTAATTGTAACAGTGTTTTATTGGGGAATTGCTCTCAGTGGAGGGGAAGTTAAGGAGGCATGATAAAGCATGGGAAGAAAGTTAAGATCTGGTATTAGCTTGAGACAAGTTTCAGCTCTAGAGCAAAAATTACACCCCTACAATGGTCTCACCTTAAGGCTATATTGTATACTCTTCCCATCAATCTTTGGCTATAACCTGAGTTTCAGATCTTGCTTAGCCAAGTACAAATCTCCAAGAAGGGTGGAGGTGGAAGCTGTTAGCAGCCAATAATCATGGCAGCCTGGTGAAGGGAATCTTGGTGAGTTTCCATCAGTGCCCCATACAGTGCTGTGAAAAGACTTTGCCTTGTAAGTAAGGGAAGCTGAAGAGTCAGCAAGCAATGGCGTGAATCAGACATGGGATTAAAAAGAAAAAAAGTACCATCTATGCAATCAATCTATCATGCTCATTTATTAAATGAAAATGTTGCACTTGATCTGTAATACACTCTTCAGCTCCAAAGTATTAAACACGTGGAAACATGCCAAAGCAATCATAAGTAAAAAAAGCCAGTCATCATTGGCATTATAATGCATTTTTCTATATTGGTTAAAAACGCATTGAAATATACTCTATTAACAATTTTAAGACTACAGTTAAGTAGTTTTAAGTGTGTTTACATTGTTATGAAACATACCTCTAGAACTTTTTCATTTGCAAATCTGAAGCTTCCTACTCTAAAGAAAAACTCCCTTTTTCTTCCCTCCCAAGAGCCTTCAATAATCACCATTCTACTTTGTGTTTCTATGAATTTGACTACTTTAGATACTTCATAAAAGTGGAATTATACTAATTTCACTTGATGCAATGTCCTCAAAGTTTATGCTTGTTTCAACATTAATCAGAATTTCCTCCCATTTTGAGGTATATAATATTCTCTTGTATGAATATACCATATTTGGTTTATCCTTTCCTCTGTGGAAGGTCATTTGTGTGACTTCTACTTCTGGCCATTCCAAATAATGCTTCTATAAATATAAGTGCATAAATATCTCTTTGAGATTCTCCTTTTAATTATTTTAGATATAGATCCAGAATTGGAATTGCAGGATCCTATGAAAGTTCTCTTTTTGATTTTTGAGCAACCTGCATGATGTTTTCCATAGCAGGCCTGCCATTTTATAATCCCACCAACAGAATATAAGGGCTCTATATTTTCCGCGTATTCACATTCGCCTCTGCTTTCTAATTTTCATTTTATAGTAATGGTCCTAATGGGTGTGAGATGTTAGCTCTTGGTCGTTTTAATGTGCACTTTTCTCATAGTGATGTTGAGCATCTCTTATACACTTGTTTATCAGCATTGGAGAAATTTCTACGCAAGTACTCAAGTTCTTTGCTCATTTTAAAATTCAGGTTATTTGATTTTTCTGTTCTTGATGTGAGTGTTCTTTATATATGTAATTATTAATCCACTATTAGATATGATTTGCATATATTTTCTCCAATTCCATACATTGCCTTTTTACTCTGTTTATTGTATCCTTTGATGCATAAAAGTTACGTTTGATGTAGTCACATTTATCAATTTTGCATTCGTTGCCCATGCTTGTGGAGTCTTATCCAAAATCTCATTGCCACATTTAATATCATGAAAAGTTTCCCTGTTTTTTTCTAAGAGTTTTATAGTTTAAGGTCTCGTGTTTACTTCTTTAATTCATTTGAGGTTACTATTTGTGTTTTGTGTAAGGTATTTTATTTTCTTGCATGTGGATAGCCATTTTTCCCAACACTATTTGTAGAAGAGACTATCCTGTCTATCCTTTCTTCATTGAGTTTTCATGGCACCCTTATTGAAAATAATTTGACTGTATATGCGAGGGATTACTTCTGGGTACTCTATTCAATTCAAGAAGTTTATTAATTTCTTCTATATTTTCTCATTTGCATGCAGTTCATAGTATTCTCTGAGGATCTTTTATATTTCTGTGGAATCAGTTTTAATGTCATTTTTGTAATTTCTGATAGTACTTATTTTGATCTTTTTTTTGTTAGTTTACCTGGCAGTCTATTAATCTTGCTTTGTTGTTGTTTTCAAAAACAACTCTGGGTTTCTTTGATCTCTTGTGTGGATGTTTGCATTTCAGTTTCATTATGTTCTTCTCTAACATTAGTCTTCTTTTCTTCTACTATCTTTGCAGTTGTTGTTTCTTCCCTAGCCCCTTTATGTGCAAAGTTAGATTGTTAATTTGAGATCTTTCTAACTTCTATATGAACGCATTTAGGGCTATAAACTTTTCTCTTACCACTGCTTTGGTGTATCCCAGAGATTTTGGTAAGTTGTGTCCCTGTTTTAATTTTAAATAACTTTTTAAATTCTTCCTTAACTTCGGTGCTCACCCTGGCATTGTTCAGGGTCAAGTTGTTTAATTTCCATGTATTTGTGTAGTTTTAAGGGATCTTCTTGATATTGATTTCTATTTTATTACACCGTGGCCTCAGAGTGTGCTTGGTGTGATTTAAATTTCTTTAAATTTATTGAGACTTGGTTTATGACTGAAGATGTGGTCAATCTTAGAACATGTTCCATATGCAGACAAGAAGAATGTATATTCTGTGTTTGTTGGGTGGAATGTTCTATAGAAGTTTATGAGGTCCAGTTAGTCAAGTGTTGAGTTTAAGTTCAGAGTTCCTTTGCTAGTTTTCTGCCTTGATGTTCTGTCCAACTCTGTCAATGGGGTGTTGATTCTCCTATTATTGTGGGGTTTTTCAAGTCTTTTTATAAGCTCAGAAGAAATTGTTTTATAAATCTTGGTGCTTCAGTATTGGTTGTGTATATATTCATGGTAGTTAAGGCTTCTTGTTGTATTTTAATCTTGATTATTTTGTAAAAACCTTCATTATCCTTCCTAATTTTTATTGGTTTAAAGTTTGTTTTATCTGATAATAGCGACTCCTGCTCATTTTTATTTTCCATTCGCATCATAGATTTTTCTCCATTCGTTTACTTTAAGCCTACACATGTCATTACATATGAGATGGGTTTCTTGAAGACTACAGATGGTTAGGTCTTGTCTTTTTATACAACCTGTCACTCTGTATCTTTTAAGTGGTCATTTAGCCCACTTACGTTCCAGGTTAGTATTGATAAGTATAATTTTGATCATGTCATTGTGTTGTTAGCTGGTTGTCATGTAGACTTCATTGTGTAGTTGCTTTATAGTGTCTGTGGGCTGTGTGCTTAAGTGCGTTTTTGTGGTAGCATCATTCTTGTGGTTCAATCTTTAGTCCTCCCTTAAGGACTTCTTGCAAGGCTGATCTAATTCCCTCAGCATTCACTTGTCTAAAGAGGATTTTATTTCTTCTTCACTTATTAAGCTTAATTTAGTGAGCTACAAAATCCTTGCTTGGAATTTCTTTAAGAACAGTGAAAATTGGTCCTCAATTTTGCCTGGCTTGTAAGCTTTCTCCTGAGACATCTGGTGCTAAACTGATGGGGTTCCCTCTGTAAGTGACCTGCCCCTTCTCTCTAGCTCTCTTTAAGATTCTTTCTTTTGCATTGACCTTGATGACTCTGATGACTACATACCTGGAGAATGGTTGTCATGTATAGCATATAGCTGGGATTCTCTATATTTCTTAGATTTACATGTCAACCTCTCTAGTAAGATTAGGGAAAATTTTGTGGACTATATACTCACATATAATTTCTGTGTTGCTTATTTTCTCTCCTCCTCAGGAATGCCAATGAGTCATAGATTTGGTCTCTTTATGTAATTCCATATTTCCAGAAGTTTTGTTAATTTTTCTTAATTAGTTTTCTTTATTTTGTCTGATGCTTAAAAGTAATGGCTAGTAGTTACATTAACGCCTGGCTGCAACACTCTATTGTACTTCCTTAGGCTTTGCAGGCATGCTCTGCATTTTAGGGGGAGGGCGATGGTCTCCTGACCAGTTCCACTCCTGGGTCTTGGAGAAATCACCTCTGATTTCTGTTACTGCACCCATATTTATTTATTTTTATTTCTTCTTTCTTCTTCTTTTTTTTTTTTTTTTTTGCTGCAAGGACTGTGACGGGAGATATATCACACTTTCTCCAACTCTGTGGAGGAAGGCATACCCCATTCCCACTCCAGCCCAGTAATATATGTGTCTCACCCATCTCAGTGCTTTGAGGGTAAAGGCTCCTTTTCCCCTTGAGTGCCAACCAAAGGTCTCAGCTCTGCACTCCAGAACTGCATTCTGCAGTCCTGGGGGTACTGGGGCATCTTGCAGCTTGGGTTTAGGTTTCAGCTTCACTTGGGCACAGTGTGCTCCCGTTCACCAGAGAAATACCCAGGTATAGCAACACACCCGGGTTGGGCTGTGAGGGTTGTGGTGTGCACCTGGCAGCTAGGCATAGACCATGGGAATGTCCAGTGGGCATGGGAGCCTGCAGAGCAGATGCGTCCGCATCCAATGGGGAAGCTGTCCCTATTCTCTTCTGGCTCAGATGTCAGCTGGGGCCTATACCTCCTTGAGGAGAAAGAGGAGCCATGGGCAATGGGCATCCATGGCAGCTCTCCAACAGAGCTGCCCAGTGTACAGGAGCTCCTGAGCTTCATGCTATCCAAAGGCCTGTTTCTGCCTGCTCCCCAAGATCCTGCTGCCCATGGTGGATGCAGGGTCCCCTGTAGCTAGGATCCCAGAGGTCTACAGTGAGAGTGAGTTATCTCTCAGCTCCCTCCGTCATCCTTTTCTTAGAAGCTGTTTGGGGCTGGAAGCTAGCCCTGGCCTTCAGCGTTAGTGGGAAACTTGAGCAGGTTTCCCAGCTTCCTTCCTTGGCAGTCTTGACTTCAGTCTTCAACGTTGCCCTTCCATTCACCCTGAGCATTTTCTTTCAAAGATCTGCCCAAATTACAGCGATTTACTAATAATTTAGGCTCCCTCCATAAGAGCTATGCTTCATGACTGCATCTAGTCAGCAGCCTTGTCCCTTTTTCGGCTTTTCTCTAATCTTTATTAATTCCTTCTTTCTGTTAGCTTGGAGTTTAGTTTGTTCCATTATTTATTTTCTGAGGTATAATATTAGATTATTTGAGATACTTATTTTCATGTACATATTTACAGCTGTAAACTTCCTTCTTAGCACTGCTTTCTCTGCATCCCATAAGATTTGGTATTTTACAATTTTATTTCTATTTGCCTCAAGATGTTTTCTAATTCCCCCTGTGACTTCTTTTTTGATTGTTTTGATAAAATTTTTAGTTTTCATGTATGTGTGAGTTTTTTTATTATCCTTGTGCAATTGATTTCTAATTTCACTCTATTATGATTGAAAAATATTCTTTGTATGATTTCAATCTTCTTAAATTTGTTAAAACTTGCTTTGTGGTCTATCCTGGAGAATGTTGCATGAGTACTTGAGAAGAATTCATAATCTGCTGGTGATTGATGTAGTGGTGCTCTGTATAGGCATCAGTTAGGTCTGGTTGTCTATGGCATTGTTCTTGTCTTCTATTATTGATTTTCTGTCTAGTCATTCTATTCAGTTTGAACAGGGGTAGTGAAGTCTCCTATTATGATTGCTTTGCTGTCTATTTCTCATTTCAATTCTGTTGAAATTTGCCTCTTATATTAAGCATCTCTGAGGTTTTGTGCATAAATACTTATAATTGTTAGTGTTTCTGGGTAAATTGGCCATTTTATGATAGAATAATATTCTTCTTTGTCTCTTGGAATGGTTTTTGATTTAAAGTGTCTTTTCTTATGTATAAATATAGCCACTTCTGCATACTTTCACTCATTTTTTTTTCACGAACTATCTTTTGCCATCATCTCACTTTCAGCCTGTGAGTACCCTTAGATCTAAGGTGAGCCTCTTGTAGACAATATATAGCGGGATCCTGTTTTGTTTTTGCTTTATTTTCATTCAGCTAATCTTTTACTGGAGATTTTAATCCATTTACATTTAAAGTCATTACTGATAAGTATTAATCTGATTTGACTGTGTCCCTACCAAATCTCATCTTGAATTACAACTCTCATAATTTCCATGTGTAGTGGTAGAGACCTGGCAGGAGGCAACTGATTCACAGAGGCAGGTCTTTCCCATGCTTTTGATAGTAAGTCTCACAAAATCTGATAGTTTTATAAAGGGGAGTTCACCGGCACATGCCCTCTTTGCTGCCATGTAAGATGTGACTTTGCTCCTCCTTCACCTTCTGCCATGATTGTGAGGCCTCCCCAGCCATATGGAACTGTGAGTCTATTAAGCTTCTTTCCTTTATAAATTATCCTGTCTTGGGTATGTCTTTTTAACAACATAGGAAAAAACTAATACAGTAAATTGGTACCTGGTAGTGGGGTGCTGCTGTAAAGATACCCAACAATGTGGAAACAACTTTGGAACTGGGTAACAGGCAGAGGTTGGAACAGTTTGGGTGGCTCAAAAGCTAGAAAGATGTGGGAAAGTTTAGAACTTCCCAGAGACTTGTTGAATGGCTATGACAAAAATGCTGTTAATTATATGAACAGTAAAGTCCAGGCTGAGGTGGTCTCATATGGAGATGAGGAACTTGTTAGGAAGTGGAACAAAGGTGACTTGCTGTGCTTTAGCAAAGAGACTAACAGCTTTTTGACCTTGCCCTAGAGACATGTGGAATTTTGAACTTTAGAGAGATGATTTGGGGTATCTGGTAGAAGAAATTTCTAAGTGGCAAAGCATTCAAGAGAAAGAAGAATATAAAAGTTTGGACAATGTGTAGCTGGATGATGCAATAAACACAAGAAGAAAACATTTTCTGGAAAGAAATTCAAGCCTCCTGCAAAAATTTGCATAAGTAACAGGAAGCCCAATGTTAATCACCAAGGCAATGGGGAAAATGTCTCCACTGCATGTCAGAGACTTTCTCGGCAGCCACTCCAATCACAGGCCCAAACTAGAAAGGAAAAATGGTTTCCTGAGCCAGGTCCAGGGCCCCCCCTGCTGTGCGTAGCTAGATATTTGGTGCCCTGCATCCCAGATGCTCTAGCTGTGGCTAAGAGGGGCTAAGGTACAGCTCAGGCCATGCCTTCAGAGAGTTCAAGCCCCAATACTTGGCAGCTTTCACATGGTATTGAGCCTGCAGGTACACAGAAGTTAAGAATTGAGGTGCGAGGTGGGAGAATCTCCACCTAGATTTCAAAGGATGTAGGGAAATGCCTGGATGTCTAGGCAAAAGTTTGCTGTAGAGGTGGGGCCCTCATGGAGAACCTCTGCTAGGGCAATGTGGAAGGGATATGTGGGGTTGGAGCTACCACACAGAGTCTCCATTGGGACACTGCCTAGTGAAGCTGTGAGAAGAGGGCCACCATCCTCTAGATCTCAGAATGATAGACCTACTGACAGCTTCCACTGTGCACTCAGGAAAGTTGCAGACACTCAGTGCAAGCCTATGAAAGCAGTCAAGAGAGGGGCTGTACCCTGCAAAACCAGAGGGGTGGAACTGCTTAAGACCATGGGAACCCACTTCTTGCTTCAGCATGACCCATATGTGAGACATGAAGTCAAAAAAAGATCGTTTTGGAGCTTCATGATTTGACTGCCCCACTGGATTTCAGGCTTGTATGGGGCCTGTAGCCCTTTCATTTTGGCCAATTTCTCCCATTTGGAACAGCTATATTGACCTAATGCCTGTACCCTTATTGTATCTAGGAAGTAATTGACTTGCTTTTGATTTTACAGGCTCATAGGCAGAATGGACTTGGCCTTGTTTCAGATGAGACTTTGGACTATGGACTTTGAGATAATGCTGAAATGAATTAAGACTTTGGGGGACTGTTGAAAATGCATGACTGGTTTTGAAATGTGAGGACATGAGTTTTGAGAGGGGCCATGGGAAAAGTGATGTCATTTGTTTTTGTCCCTACCCAAATCTCATCTTGAATTATAGCTCCCATAATTCCTATGTGTTGTGGGAGGGACCTGGTGGCAGGTAATTCAGTCATGGGGCAGGTCTTTCCTGTGCTGTTTCTGTAACAGTGAACAAGTCTCACAGGATCTGATGGGTTGTAAAAGGTATAGGTCAAAATGGCCAGGGGGTGGCCTATGTTAGTTTTAGCCAAATAATTATGAGCTTGCTTGGCTCAGAGTATACTGAAGTTTATACACCAAGCTAAACTATATTATTGGTGCAGTTAATTAGAAATCAAGTTGCAATAGGAGGCCTAAGGTAAAGACCACCCAAGAGTACAGTAACACTGGGGAACACCTCGGGGTGGTTGCAGAGCAGGGAATACTGCTCTGGTCCCACAAATGCCTTTCCAACGTGGAGACTGTATGAGGGCCTGGTAAAGAGAGCTTATACAAGATCTCTGAGAAGGAAAGTGACCTGTGCTTACAAGTTCTGCTAGGGTCTGTGCAGATAGGAGCTGGCAAGGAGGAAAAAAGCCTTGTATGACAGAGATCACAGAATGCCTCAGGCTCTGCCTAGGTTCTCTGAATATGGAGTGATTTTAATTGCTCTGTGTCCTCAATGCTTAGGAGATAAAAGCCCCTTGATGCATTGAGTGTGGTTAGACCCCATGGCTCCTTATCTGCTATACTTCTGATGCAGTGGCACCCTGATAACAATCAGTGATAAACTCAGAGTACTAGTTTAGCATGTCTTAGAAGGATCTCAAGTGCTCTTTGCCTGGCAATCTTAGCTATCCCTTCATCCTCCCCTTCCATAACGCCCATAAGATCAGTGAGATTATGCACACAATAAAAGTGGAGCCCAGAGCTCGGGACCAACGTGGTTCTCATGCTTGTGTCGGTCCCCTAGACCCATGCTGTAAATTCTACTCTTGTGTCTCTGTCTTTATTTCCTTTTCTCAATCTCTTGTCACAACTGGGACTAAGGGCACCCATGTATGGGCTTGGGACTGGTACCCAACAAAAGGGAGTTCCTCTGCACGTACTCTCTTGCCTGCCACCGTGTAAGATGTGCCTTTTCTCATCCTTCACCTTCTGCCAGGATTGTGAGGCCTCCCCAGACATGTACACCTATGAGTCAATTAATCCTCTTTTCTTGGTAAATTTCCCAGCCTTGGGTATATCTTATTTAGCAATGTGAGAACAGGCTAATACAAGATTTGACATTTTGTTAATTTTTTCTGTACGTCTTATACCTTTTCTTTCTTTACTGTTTTTACTAACTTCCTTTGTGTTTCAGAGTTTTTTTTTTTTTGTCATAACATATTTTGTTTCTCTTCTCATTTAGTTTTGTGTACATACCCACACATATTATATTTTTGATACCTAATACTTTCATGTGTTACCATTTTAAAAATGGTTTATTTGCAGTTACATTTTTAAAATATTTAAATTATTGTGTATTAAAGTGATAACAACTTAAATACAAAACCAGTATCTTTTACAGCTCCACTTTCCCTTAATTTTGTCATAAATTACATCTTTGTATATTGTATACCCATTAAGAGAGATTTATATCTTTTAAAATGTTTTTGTCAAACTCTATGAGCCAAACTTATAATAGTAAAGGTTACTATGTTTGTCCTCATATTTGTCTTTAAACTAGAGAACTTTTTATTTTTCATAGGGGTTTTTGTTGTTCTCTATCATCCTTTAAAGTATTTTTTTTAGCGTTTCCTATAGAGCAGGTTCAGTGCTAATAAATTTTGATAGCTTTGCTTTTTTTTTAGAAAGTCTTTATTTTCCTTCAATTTTGAAGAGATATATGGCCAGATACAGTATTCTTGATCAATTTTCTCTTTCAGCATTTTAAATATACCATTCATTCGTATATTATTGTATTCTCTTCTTTCCTGAAATGTTTCTGTCAAGAAATCTACTGATACTCTTATGGAAACATCCTTGTATGTGATAAATCACTTTTCTTTTGGTGCTTTCAATATGCTTTCTTTTTCTTTGACTTTATATAATATGGTTATAATATGTCTCTGTATGATTGCTTTTAAATTTAATCTAATTGTGGCTCTTGATCTTCTTGAATCCGTATGTTCATTTCTCCTCCCTCAGATTTGAGATGTTGTTGCTATTGTTTCTTACAATAAGCTGTCTGACTTTCTCTCTCTCTTTTCTCCCTCTGGGATCGATTATGCATATATTGATCTGCTTGATAGTGTCCCATATGTCCCTTAGGCCACCTTCTCTTTTATTTTTATTTTTTTTTACTTCTTATTCAATGATTTCTAATGACCTGTCTTCAAGTTCACTAATTCCTTCTTTTGTCTTATCAAGATAGCTGTGGAACTCTTCCAATATATTTTTCAGTTCAGTTATTTTTTTTTTAAGATTTCTGTTTTATATTATGTTGTAATTATTTTTTAGTTCTATTTCTGTTAATATTCTTATTTTGTTCATACACAGTTTTTTTGATTTCACTTAGTTGCCTATGTGTATTGTTTTTAGTTCATTGAGCATATTTATGATAGTTATCTAAAATTCTTTGTGAGGTAGCTTATACATTTGTGTTTCTTGGGAGCCATTTTTGATGTATTGGCTAAATCATCTTTTTATATTTTCTTTATATGTTTTGTAATGTTCTATTGAAATTTGGACATTTTAAAAAAACAACTTTCCCAGTCTTTATTTTTTTCATTTATTTTTTATTGTATTTTAGATTCTGGGGTACATGTGCAGATCATGCAAGATTGTTGCATAGGTACATTCATGGCTTTGTTTATTAAACTTCATGAAGAGGAACATCTTCAATTAGCAACTGGAGGATTCACCAAACCTTTTCTGATATTTTGTACTTCCTGGTGTCTGTACATAGAGCAACAACTCTAATGTGCTAATTGCATCTAAACTCTGGCCCTGGTCCAGGTCATTGCTCTGAGGAAGGCAAAGCAGAAAACAGTCCCTTGGGCAAACCTTCAGACAGTCCAGAACTTTACACACATAGTCTACTCTTTTGTTTCCATGCTAAAGGATCAGCCCCAATATGGAGAGTTTCCAGGCTATGCCACATAGGCAGAGGAGCATGAACAAGCCTACATTTTAAAAAATCCAGTTTGGTGGAATCCCCTCTTGGTTTAACAATGGCATGTAATGCCTGGAGTTTTTATGGAGATATTCAGGTTTATATATTGTTGCTAAATTGGTGTCTCTGTAAGAGAGGACATGTAGCTTCTCAGTCTGTCATCATGCTGATATCTGTCACTATAGTGCATTTTAAGGGGATTATTTTTGATCATTTTTTAGCTGTTGATTTATCCAGCTAATTAATTTTGGTTTAGGCAAATACTCAGTTTATTTTACATATTCTGAAAGCTCATCTACTGAGAGTACAGAAAGATGACCTAGGAAAGTATTAGATATCAAAAAGAGATTAATCTGTTATTAATTTTACTGTGTCCACTTGAGAGGTAACAGTATATTGCATTCTACATAGTAGTTGTAGTTAGACTTCTAGAAATTGACTCCCATCTTAAACATTTATTGATTATATATTCGTGTGCAGTCTACTAAAATACTCTTAGTTTTTTCATCTAACAAATAAACATAATTATAATACCTACTATGTAAGATTTTGGTGAACATTAAATGAAGTCATAATGCATGTTAAGTGTTCAACATATTACCTGACATGTAATGTTCTTCGACTGTTGAGGCCTTATTTTACTATATAAAAATAAAAATGTTCTGATGTCATTATTAAATAGCATGCTACAATGTAAAAGTATAAATTCATGTCTTATGGGTAGCTGAGGTCACAGTAGCATCTGGAATATAATTTCACTTATTCTAATGGCATCTTGATGAAATTCAAAGCATGAAACTCCTTCTTGTTAACATTTTTTCAATGGTAAAATTAAGGCAGAGAAATAAAGGGAAAAATGGGGCCCAAATTACATAGCAATTACATAATTTGTGTTTTAGTCAAAGGTATAGAAATGAATTATTATTGATTGCAGATGAATTCTGAGTTAGCCATACATGGACATATACGTAGTCACAAATTGCCACCCTTTAGCTAAGTATGAACAAATGGTAATTTTACAATAAAGGACTCCAAGTAGAAACATGATAGATTTTTAAAAAATCTTTACTAGTAGTCATAGAAAAATAACATCAAATGGTATTGTTTTTGGCCTGTCAAAATTATAAAATGTGTATGGGTATGTGTCTGTGTCTGCTAATAAGCATTCTTGTTCATAGTGAAGGTAGAGACACATTTATCAATATGTTTCAAAGGCCAAAATTATTACTGCCCCTTAACCTAAAAATCACTCATATAAGAATTTACTTTATATTTGTAATTGCAAATACCACAGAATATTTATAGACATTTGGAGTTTTGTAAACCTCGAAATAAACCCAAATTCCAGTAAGAGGGTATCAGGAAACTAGATGTCAGTATGTAAAATGATGAATCATAATATTAGTCATTGAAAGTCAAGTTTAAAAGAGTAATTATGAGGTAATACAGTCACAAAGCATTGAAAAAGAAAGCAGGTTACATAACAGATGTTGAATGATACCAATTTTATAAATATGTAAAGGTAATGTTATTATTTAAGATTCTTAGTTTTGTTTTCTAAAACCCATTAAGAAGCATGGAGAGTGGAAGGTGAGGAATTACTAATTACCACCTACTCTGCCTGAATTTTAACAGAGGCATTTTTAACACTAAGTCATGAAAAAATAAATTATGTTTCTTGAATGTTCTTCTAGCTGTGGAGTTCAGATTAATAAAACTCTCTTTTCTCTAGTATTTTCTTTCATGAAGCAATAGCATCCATCAGATAATGTAAAGTGTAAACATTTAGTGTGCCTCCTATGCTATGAATGAAGTAATTAGAAGGTATAATATTGGGACATGTAGCATGTACACACAATTAAGGAGAGCACAAAGGCCCATTGCATCTCTTTCAGAACTTTGTGATTTTCTGATCTCTTTGTGATGATAAATTTCCCCAAACATTTAGCTAGACATTTCATCAAGATCAGGAAAGGTAAATTATAAACTGTATCATCCTTAATTATAATTTATAAGTAATTTACATTTATAAGTTGATTTTTAAATATATATTTTATTGCATTTTAGGTTTTGGGGTACATGTGAAGAACATGAAAGGTTGTTGCATAGGTACATACATGGCAATGTGGTTTGCTGCCTTCCTCTCCATCACCTATATCTGGCATCTCTCCCCATGTTATCCCTCCCCAACTCCCCACTCTCCGCTGTCCCTCCTCTAGTTCCCCCCACAGACCTCAGTGTGTGATGCTCCCTTCCCTGTGTCCATGTGTTCTCATTGTTCAACACCAACCTATGAATGAGAACATGTGGTGTTTTGATTTTTTGTTTTTGTGTCAGTTTGCTGAGAATGATGGTTTCCAGGTTCATCCATGTCCCTACAAAGGACATGAACTCATCGTTCTTTATGGCTGCATAGTATTCCATGGTGTATATGTGCCACATTTTTCCTGTCCAGTCTATCATTGATGGGCATTAGGGTTGGTTCCCAGTCTTTGCTATTGCAAACAGTGCTGCAATGAACATTTGTGTGTATGTGTCCTTATAATAGAATGATTTATAATCCTTTGAATATATACCCAGTAATGGGATTGCTGGGTCAAATGGAATTTCTATTTCTAGGTCCTTGAGGAAGTGCCACACTGTCTTCCACAGTGGCTGAACTAATTTACACTCCCACCAACAGTGTAAAAGTGTTCCTATTTCTCCACATCCTCTCCAGCATCTGTTGTCTCCAGATATTTTAATGATCGCCATTCTAACTGGCATGAGATGGTATGTCCATGTGGTTTTGATTTGCATTTCTCTAATGACTGGTGATGATGAGCATTTTTTCATATGTTCTTTGGCCTCATATATGTCTTCTTTTGTAAAGTGTCTGTTCATATCATTCGCCTACTTTTGAATGGGCTTGTTTATTTTTTTCTTGTAAATCTGTTTTACTTCTTTGTAGATTCTGGATGTTAGCCCTTTGTCAGATGGGTAGATTGCAAAAAATTTTTTCCATTCTCTTGGTTGCCAATTTACTCTAATGATTGTTTCCTTTGCTTTGCAGAAGCTCTGGAGTTTAATTAGGTCCCATTTGTCTATTTTGGATTTTGTTGCCAATGCTTTTGGTGTTTTAGTCATGAGGTCCTTGCCTATGCCTCTGTCCTGAATGGTTTTGCCTAGGTTTTCTTTTAGGGTTTTTATAATGTTATGCCTTATGTTTAAGTCTTTAATCCATCTGGAGTTAATTTTAGCATAAGGTGTCAGGAAGGGGTCCAGTTTCTGCTTTCTACACACTGCTAGCCAGTTTTCCCAACACCATTTATTAAACAGGGAATCCTTCCCCATTGCTTGTTTTTGTCAGGTTTGTCAAAGATCAGATGTTTGTAGATATGTGGCATTGCCTCCGAGGCCTCTGTTCTTTTCCATTGGTCTATGTCTCTATTTTGGAAGTTGATTTTCATATTTTACTAACGTCAGTGTTAGAAGTTTTACAAGTTGTTTTACATTTGTGTACCATTTTTACTTTCTCTTTCTGTGACCTAAATCACTGTGTGAGAATTTTAAAGCCTGAAGCCCCTAACAGCCATTAGCAAGTGGCCACACAATAATAAGTGCCAGTCATTTCAATTTTATAACTTTAACATCCCCCTAATAACAAATGTACAGAGGATATATACAGAGGAATTTCAAAGAGACTAACAAACAAATGGTAAGCAAAGTATGGATTCTGTATACTAAGCTATATATTCCAGGGACCACTCTGAGCACAAGATAACATTCTTCCAATAAAATAAGAATAAATTTATCACACATGGAAGGTAACTATGGCCTAGTCACAACAAAAGGTGCTCAAGCGAACCTCCCAATTCAACCTTTCAAGTAGCTGGGACCACAGGCATGTGCCATCACACCCAACTAATTTTTGTATTTTTTGTAGATGTACAGTTTCATCATGTTGCTCAGGCTGCCCTCAAACTCCTGGGCTCAAGTGATCCTTCCTCCTTAGCCTCCCAAAGTGCTGGAATTACAGACATGAACCATAACAATTATTTGTTCTCACCCACAAAATAGTCAGAATTTAATCAAATATTATGAGACACTGCAAAAGACTAAGAAAAAACAATTACCAGGGATAAAGCAATTCACAGAACCAGCCTCAAAGATGGCTTATATGCTGTGACTATCAGATGGAAACATTAAAATGACTGAATGACATGTTAAAGGTCATGGGGAAATGGTATGCAACATACATGTTTCAACTGGAACATGAAAATTTCAGTGGAGTCAAAGTGAAATATAATGAATTTTAAAAATATCAGAAATGAATGCATATTTCAATGAACTCATGTTCAAAGTCTATAATCAGAAAAAAATGAAGATAAATAATGTTATCCAGTCCAAAACTGACAGAGATAAAAGTAAAATTTAACAGCATTCCTAAGAACAACATCAAAGGTGTAACACACATATAATTGCAATCATAAAACAAGAAGAGAGAAAACCGAAAGAGAAGAAATATTGATTAGATAATTTATAACAATTTTAAACATTAATTTTCAATAATATAAAGTACTGACCAAGAAGCTTTGAGAACTCCAAGAACAATTGATAAAAACAAAATGAGACATATACCTAGATACATAATAGTCAAAGTAATAAAAATATATAAAAACCTAAATCTTAAAGACATCTGAGGAAAACAAGAAACATTATACCTAGAGAACAAAAAAATGAGTGCCTGTCTATATTAATTGCATCTTTTTCAGAAGCATAAATACATTTTTTCTAAATCTCTTTTAAAGATAGCAAACTACTTAAAACAATAACAATGTGTTGTGGGATATATAGCAAGCAAAGGTAAAATGTCTGAAAAGTGTGCAGAGTTTACTATACAGCTACACGAATCACGGCAGTGTGGTATTGACAGTGGGATGACACATAAATGGAATAGAGTAAAACAAAATAGACTCACCTGAATATGCCCAGCTGATTTTTCACAATAGCGTAAAACAATTCAAAGGAGGAAGTATTGCCTTTTAAACAAATGGTGTTGGAGTTACTGGGCATTAAACCAGTTAGGGTTCAGCCAGGGCAAAAGAACCAGATGCAAGTAACTAAAGGGGCAGGTAAATATTTCTGAAGTTCATGGCACAGTCAGGATAGGAAAGGAAAATCATAAACAGAACAGAATTTCATGGGCACCGGCCAAAGCTGTTTCCGTGGGTGGAATTTCTTTTTCTCTCAGTAAGATGTCAACTGTGTAACAGCTTCCAGCTGATTCAGTCAGGGCCACCAAGATTATATATAATCTCAACTGATTAGGGGCTTTAACTGCATCTGAGGAGTCCAAGGTTAATATTTGACCAAATAACTGAGGCTGTAGCATAGCCATGTTCACTCCTCAGAAGAGCTCTCCCTTAGGCCAAAAAAAAAAAATAAAAATAAACTCCTCATATCTTATGTAAAGCTTAACCCCAAATGGATTACAGACTTAAATTTAAAACATAAAACTACCAAAAGTTTAGGGGGGAAAAAAAGGAGAATGTCTTTGGACCTATGACTAAGCAAAATTAATTAACCAAAAAACACAATCTATAAAAAAAAAATTAATGAATTGGACCTCAATAATTAAAATATTTGCTTTATGTAAGCCCATGAAGAAAATGGAAAAGCAAGCTACAGACGAGAAGAAAACGTGAAATAATCTGATTGTTTCAGATATTTATTGTTGCACAACAAACCTCACCAAATTTAGTGGCTTAGAAGAAAATGTTTTTATGATTCAGTAATTAGGGAGGACTTGAGCTATGCAGTTCCATGCCATCGGGTATACAAATAGGCCTAGAACATTTAACATATTTTCTTTATTTAAATGTCTGGCAATTCATCTGGTGTTGTGTAAAGAGCTGGGACTGCTTAGTCTCTCTTTTGTCTGTTTGTATATGTGTGTGTCTGTCCTTTGCGAATAAGTTGGACTTGTTAAAAGCAGGGTGCTTGTAGGATAGTTAAACATATTAATTTCCAAAATTAAGCATTCCAAAAGCAATAGTCTAGGGTTCTTCTCTTATAAAGCCCCTGTTAATCTCACACTAATGCCCCATTAGCCAAAGGAGAAGCCGTTCGACACAGAAGTCCAACAAGAACAGTGCTGTGTGGCCTGGTTTATTCTGGGCCACTAACTTAACAGTCTACAACGTCATACATTCACTCAGATATGAATTAAGAATGTTTGGAATACCCTATGACATATTTCAATACTGAATGGGAGGGGGAAGTAATTCCTAAAACCCATCCCAAATAATGCATTTGGTAATATTTCAGGAATGAAGTTGGTCCTGCCTTCTTTTCTGAAAATAAGTGATGCTGAGTTTCATGAAAACAAAATGTACAAAAGGTAAACCCTTTTGCTTTCCTGTTAAATCGTGCTTTGGAAAAGGCTCTATGTGTCAAAGGAAGTGTCTATTTTTTTGTACCTCAATCTGGAGTTTTGCATCCAGGAGCTATAGCGTGATATATAATAAGCATATTACGTTTAGAATCCTGCAACCTGGGCTCTTTTTCACTGAAGAGCTGCATAATTTTGAGTGGTTACATACTCACTTTGAGTCTCAGCTTACTCATCAAAAATATGGAAATAATATTATCTTTCTGTATTTCTTCTCACCAATGTTGACAAAACACTTACAGAAAGGAAAATTGTGTAAACTTGCTAGGATAATTATTACACAGATTTTCTCTAAGGGAGCTAAAAGGAAAACCTAATTCATTACTTCTAAACTCTAGTCTTCTAAGAGATAACAGTGCAGTTTTCTTATCCTAGTAATCTGTGTGTTCTTTAAACACCAGATACTCTGAGCTCAAGATTCACACAGCCTGCAGCTGACCTATGTAATATACCTGTTTTCTTACAGTAAATAATCAATGTAAAAGCTTCCTTACATCAGCTGTTGTGATCCATGATTGGCTACTGTTGTAAAATTTTCCTAAAACATCTGCAAAGTTGAAAAACCAATTATGGGAGCCATCTGGAACTAAAAGAGAGATGCAAACAAACCAAAAACCTTCTTAATAACTAGTACTGTAACAGTTTGTTACAGAACAGTGATGTTACAACCCTGACCATTATTAAAAGAGAGAGGAAATTTTGGTTACTTAATATCAGTCTTAATGGTCTCATGGTGATCCACTCCAAAGCATTTATCTCTGTTGCTTACCTAAGTTACAGTCTTAGTGCCCTTGGCTTATTTATCATAGATAACAATAAAGCTCAATTATCTGCATAAATGGGGACACTTTTATTGACTTTGAACAAGTTACTCATGCCCTCAGAACACTAAGTTCATTAATAAAAATGGGAACTTTTGCTATTAACCCACCCTGAGGACCTCAGTTGGATTATTGGAAGAAAACATGTTAGTTCTAATGCTAAGCTCTGCTAGACACATATAGTTGAAAAAACAAAGCTAAAGCTAAATCTACAGCTAAAAATTTGTTTCTAGGAATTCTAGAATATTATAAATGTTCTGATAAGCCAATAGGGAGATGTCAAATATGGGATTAAGTTAAATGTTTTGGTGTCTCAACTACCCTGTTTTAAGTCCTATTTCTGCAATTCAACTATCTGATATTGGAATTTTATATCATTAACAAACATATAAAAAGAGGATTTTTAAAAATCTTAAATGAAACATCATCATAACTATAGTTAGACTTTATTGAAATGATTCATGAAAGCACTTCATATAGTACTTTAGCTATGTTATTTGCTTCAATAAAAGCAAAATTTTACATGATTTTATTTTTATTACAATTCAATGATGCACACCTAAGAAATTGAATCGATTTCATCTCTCACCTCTCTTGACATATTCCCCCCAGATCTTGGAAGTAAACATAAAATATTACAAAAAGTTGGAAAGTAATCAATAACAATTTTAAAGGGAAAAGGTACTTTTTATTTTCCTTTGCAATATATAGAAAAATCTTGGTAACAGACTTTTGCTCTACATCTCCTGATACTTACTGTGTATTGGGCCTTGAGAAAGTCAGTTCTCATCTGTCTTAGAAAATTACATTTTCTACAGCCATAAAAAAGAGAAATTATGGGTGACATACTTAGTTCAGTAGGAACTTGGAAGAATTGAAACTAATATTTATGGGAAAATGTATTTACTCAAAAAGTGTTTTTTTCAGATATTTTGACCTAATATTCTTATTACTGGAAATCTATTCTAAGAAAATAATTCTTATGAAGAAAGAAAAAGTGTATTTATAATAATTTTATAATATTTGTAAAGTATATTTTATATGTGGTATATTTAATATGTGGTTGGATTTATTTTCATAATACTTTGTCAAGGATTTTTATACCTATGGTCATGAAGGGTATTTGTTGGTAATTTTCTTGGTGATAGACTATGCTAGAATCACAAAGTAAGTTGGGAGAGTCTTCTTCCTCCTCTGTATTCTGGAAGAGTTTGTGTAATGTAGGTATTACTTCTTAAATATATGATAAAACTCACCTATAAGTATATTTATTTTTTCCTAATGAGAAGTTCACTATCATTTATGTTGTACTTCATTCTGTGTAATATATCTGTTTTCTCTGGCTGCCTTTAAGTTCTTGAATTTATCTTTAATTTTCCTTAAACTGTGATGTGCCTATATATTTTCTTTGTATTTATTCTTTTGGCCCTTTTGATCCCAATAACTTGTATATGGGAAATGTAGTTTGATGTTTTTTTTACCAAATTTAAGGCAGTTCATCTACTTTATTCAAGTAATTTTTCCGATCTGTTCTTTCTCTCCTAACTTCCTGGGACCCCAGTTGTCTATACATTGGATTGCTTAATGTTACAGTACAATTTATTACCTCTCTCTCCATTTTGTTTAGTTATTTATGAATAATCTATTTTGAGGCAGGGTCTTGCTCCATAGCTTACTGCAGTGTTGAACTCCTCGGATCAAGCAATCCTCCATCCTCAGCTTCCCTAGTAGCTGGGGCTGCAAGGCATGCATCACTTTGAATCAGCTAGTTAAAACAAACAAGAAAAAAAAAAAACACCTTTTTTTTTGTGGAGATGGGGTCTACCCACGTTGCTCAGGCTGGCCTCAAACTTGTGAGCTAAAGTGCTGAGATTACAAGTGTGAACACCTCTGCCCAGCCTGTTTATTTTGTTTTAAAACCATTTTGTCTGTGTTCTGGAAATTGGGTAATTTCTACTGTTCTGTCTTCATGCTATTTGACTGTTTCTGTTCCAGTTTCAAATCTGTTATTGTTCATCCCATTGAGTGATGTATTTTTTTTCCTGTGAACTACTCTGTTATTTCCAGAATAAAATTATAGGCTCTATTTTTTTGCTGATATTCCTTATCAGTTTATTCATTATTACTGGATTTTCTTTAGCTCCTTGAATCTAATTTATATAGCTGCTTTAAAGTCCTTGACTTCTGATCGTAAAAAAAAGTTTTAACTTGAGTTCTTTTCTAACTGACTACAATTTAGTCTTTTTGAAATAAGTGTCATATATTCTTGCTTTTTCTGATGCTCAGTATTTTTTATTGCATTTTTGCAAATTGCAGCTATGTATCATAGGGGATTTAAAATATATTGTTTTCCTTTAGAGAGTTCTGAATTTTGTTTTTCAAGTAGTTTAATTAAGGACAGACTGTTATCATTGATAAACCTTTTTTTCTTTTGTTTGCTAATGTGACTTTATTTTTCTTTTATTCTTAATCCTAAGCTTTCTCTCTTACTCAGGGTATGTTCTTTACTACGCATTTGGCCTTTCTCGTGTCTCAGCTAAAGGCCTGAGCTGCTTAGTGAGGTTTCTTCGCTATGGTTTGCCTGTAACTCCAATGATTTCCAACCCTGCCCAACCTTCAGTAAGTTTCCTCAGTCTCAATCACACAGTAACACCTCTCTGCTGGGCCTCATGGAACCTTTCCTTCAACACCTGCCAGCCATCCTTAAGCCAAGGACCCTCCAGGAATAAGGGTACAGTCCTCTGCACCTCATTGTACACAACTTTCTCCTCTGGATTATTTTGCCAAGCATATCCTCGCTGTCTCAGTAGTCTGAACTCTATCTTCACTTCGTCTGTTCAGTAAAATACTAAGTGGATTTTTATTATGCCTTCCACCCACCCAGCATGGAAACTCATTCCGTGAAATGGTATGCTTAGTTGAGAGACAGTGCCATCCCTCTCCACCTTACTCCCTTAACTTGACTCTGTCCAATTCACCAATATCAGGTCCTCTAATCTCTACAACTAAAGTCCGTCTCTATTCTCATTTCTATTTCACAACTGGGTTGGTAAAGAAAATATTTGAATACATCTAGCTTTCTCCCTGCCACTCTCACCTAATTCAGTGAATCTTAATAACAGTTAGGTCATTTCCTTTGAAGCTGACCTGGATTTAGGTCTCACTGGTGAATTTTGAACTTAACTCCTTATTCACTCATCACTGTGGCTTTGACTCTGCAAAGGATGACCTCTGATTCTCCACGTTGTTTACAGTGTTCCAGGCCATTCCTCTATGAATTTTCTGTTTTGCTCCTAGAATTTCTGTGCTGAACACTCTTAAGCTGTAAACTCCATTTTCACTTGCCAGTGAAATAAATTTTCTAGGCCTGGGATCGTTCACTGATCCTTTCAGAGACAGAAATCAGTCACTTTCAAGTTCCAGGCACAGTTTAATTCTTGAATCGAACTTTGAATAAAATGAGATGCCACAGTTCAAACATGTTCATCTTTTAAATGAGATATCTAAGTTGTTTGGATCCACAAACTGGTTATTTAAGAAACAAATATGTGTGATTTAGAAGCAAATGAGCAATGTCCATAATATTTCATGCAAACGTGATATGAGTCTATTATTGCAAGTTTGGTATTTTTAAATACATTAAATAAAACTAAAGATGCCTTTAAATTGTCTTATTTTTACTGTCAATAAAATAGGCAAAACATTTGTTATGCCCTCATATAAAATGTTCCATTTCTTTGCTTGGAATATAGAAGGAAAGGGTATCATAGTTTCTGCTCTTCAGCGGACAGGCCAGTGGTACACTCAAGATCAACACCCCCCAAATAATGGTGATCTTCCTGTGAAAGCTTACGGACATTTATGTGGCTTAAATCATAAAGGGTTTACAGTTTCAGAAAATATCATCCTATTTAGGTGATAATGTACTGAGAATAAGCTGGAATGAGATAATTTGTCCATGAAACAGATGTTTTCCTGATCCAATTATATAATCAATTTTCTCTAAATTCACAAAATGAGCCACACTTTATCTCATCAAAACCTGATCAAAGAATAAAAAGTAGATAGCATTAAACATACATACTATACATGTTTCTCATTACATATTTTTTAATGTATGTTATCTCATTTAAGCATTAAACAACCTGCAGGTAGGATGGAGGAGGTATTTTATTTACCAATTTAGAAAATGAGGCTCAGTTTGATCAAGTGACTTATTGAAATTCACACAGCTAATTATCCTGTCCAGTGCCATTTTTATTACACCACTTGAATTTAGCTCCTTCAACACCAGTGAGATATCAAGACACTTCAGTAAGTTTAACTGTTTAATCAATAATGCAAGAAGTGACTAATTGAATGGAGCAACATGTATGAATATATTAAAAGGCATCACTTTTATAAGAAGCACTACCAAAGATCATGTGACGTTTGCAACCAGTCCACCTTGCCATAATCATTTCTTTAAATTATTCAGATTACAGCTTACATGCTCTTTTGCTTTAAAATGCAGATAAACACATTTATTCTCAAACTGCTCAGTAGTCACATTAATATGTATTTTCTCAAATACAATATACAAATCTACTTTGGCCATGAACAGATGAAGGCATCAGGAGAATCCATTCAAGAGCAGGAAAAGAGAAAATTAGTTTGCTGGTTTCAGCAAACCTGAACTATGAGCCCTGCACTTCAAGCATGTCATTTCAGAATAAACATCTTCTGGGAGGCGGCCACACAGATGCTTTCACAGCAGAATAAGGAGCTGATATAAGCGCCTGAGGGTGCTATCAATGAACAGCAGACATTTGCTGGTGAGTTGGGATCAGTGACTTTAATTCCAAGAGTAAAATTATCTTTGAAAAGAAAAAAGCCCAGGGTTATCAGCACTGTTGTGGAATCCTTGTACACTACATCACTAATTGGGTGTGAGAGCCAGCTCCTTTGTGGTAGTTGTGGTAGGAGGGAGTCATAACATTTACTTACTTGTGCTATTTGGGTAAATCGACCTTCTCTAGAAAAACTCAGGAAAAGAAAAGCCTTGAACTTTCAAAGTCTCAAATTCTTTTGTGGTTATTGGAAATTAGGAAGTGAAGAAAGTGAAAACAAAACATTCCTAAGTGATTATGGTGTATGTCTTTCACGTTTAAATTAAAGAAAATGCAAAGTAAATGCACTGAATATGTTAACTTAAATCAACAATAATTGAATAGAAAAATATTAAAATATCGATATTATTCTATAAACAAAGGATCTATAGAGTATCGTTCTTAACTGAATTGTTTTTAATACTGTTTGGATATCAGAAGAAATAGTTTCCACCTGGGACTCAGATTCATGTGAGTTCAAACCCTCAGCAGCTACTCAAAAGCTATATGAACTTTGGGATATGCATTAAGTTCTTACGGTCACAAAACAATAAACACAGCACAACAAAACAATGTCCTAAGCAAAATAAGGTAGGGTACTGAGATAGTTCATTGACTCCAATAAATAGTTGAATAATCAGTCCTTGGAAAGTATTAAGATCTGGGCGCTCCCAAGGACTTTAGCAAATTAATTTAGAGGAATGTTTTTCTGGAATTATACCACAAAATTTCTCAATTTCAGTTAGATGTCACAGTAATGTCCATGTGGAGGAGAGGCCAAAACTCTAAACTTCTTGTTAAGTTGACTATATTGAGATGAAGCATGTTTTATTAATGCCTTTTACTTTTGGGCCATACATCTGGAAGTCATAAAAGGTCTATGCAGGTGAAGGAACATAAGTTCACACCCACACACGCGCACACATACACACACTATATCCTCTGCATCACAAAGCAGTGTTATGTATGTGTATACATATATATACACACGTGTTATGTAGATATAACACATACATAAAAAATACATATTTTTATATGTATTTTTCCATTTTCCTTTATAGATGATTAGGTTTTCTTCCAATAAAGCCTTTCAGGTACTCATGGTTAACCTCTTGTATACATCATTGCCAGTCATCTCCTCTTACTTTCCTTACTGATTCTCAGTCCCAATTGTGACTAAACTGCTAAGTATTCCTAAATTATCTAATTCAATCTTCTGGTACCTCCATAGACAATTCCAGCTAAAAACACAATCCTTCTTTCAGTGAATGTAAGGTGACCAGGAAATGCCTTGGGGAATTTTAAGATAGAAGCCACAGTAAGTTCATATTAAAAGAGAGGGGGAGAGAGAGAGAGAGAGCAGTCACCAGAATTAGCTAGACATTGGAGAGCTTCCCATGGTTCTGCAATTCTCAAAAGTGACCAGGAAAATACTGGTCATGTTTGGCTTTATATGTCTTTAAACCTGCATTGTTTGCAGTCTCTATTGTGTCTAGCTATCATTGACCCAAAGAGTGTTTCCTTCATATTACTCTGTAAAATATGAAGAAACATACAACAGACAGTCCCTTCTTCCACATGAGGCAGAAAGATATAATGGTGAAATATAATGCTGGGAACTCTCCTCTGCATCATAGACCAGTGTTATTTATCTCAACAGGGGAAACAAAAAGACTAATAATGTCCATTTCCACACTTGCCATATGTTCTTTTAAAGTGGCAGTGTCAGGTTGCAGGTGGAAACTTAATGTTAATTTTCATTAGTGTTGCCACATCCTTTTAAGAAAATCCTTCATTCTCTCTTAAAACATTTCTCTCATTGCAACACCAGATAACTGACTCAGAGCAAATTCAAGATTAGGCAAACAAGAAGCCACAGGTAGGTCTGTAAAGAACAGACCATTTTTCATGCTATTTTTAAGCAAGATTATTATCCTTCTTCCTCTTTTCCACCATGACACCTTGTTAATGGTGCTGAAAGCCTATTATTGGCTAAGTGGAAGAAAGCAGGATATTTAAAAGGGTCAATAGCATGTTTCTGATTTGGTAGGTATCCAGGTTGGCTGGAGTCTTTGTCAGTTCGTTTCCTATGGTTAATATTGTCTTCCTGAAGCCATCAGAACCAATAATATAAGACAAGGTTTTGCAATATCAAGTGCCTGCAGGTAACAAGAAAGAATAATGCATCTTGGGCGTAAGAAAACAGGGAGGATATTGGAAACTGAAGACTGTGGTCCTCTATGAGTGGATACAAGATCTTCACATATTTAAAGGAAGCTTGAATTTGAATTAGTAACTAAAATGTCCTGAGTTTCAGTGGACAAAATATTTTAAAAGCTTTAAACACTTTGTTGATAATATAATTTATATCTTTTACCTAAGTTAGATTCAAGGGCTGTCAAATTTGTGATTTCTGTCAGCCAGGAACTCCCTGAGAGCTGGCAAATGGTGTCTGCTTTCTTTCTTATTTTTTCTTATAGCCCCCACCAGAATGAGTTCACAGATGCCCTTTAGAAGAAACTGACTGATCAGGAGGTAAACAGCTCCTATCAAGGAACTGAGCAAAGTAAGATGGGAATAAGCCATTATAGCAATGCCTCCTTGTCCACTCCTCGACTGGGGGTCAGTGGCATTTGCCCTTTCCTTCCTCAGGTGAAGTGCGTACTGAGGAGAAGATAAACCTCCTCACATTCAATTTCCAGATGTGTGTTTCTACTGTCACCCACCACTCACACTCTCTCACCTTTTTGACTTGACACACTTCTATCTGGAGTTTGACTCTAACAAATCCCTTCTGGAGGGTGTTATTTACTCCTAAAGAGTTGAGAGACATGAGATGAGCAAAAGTAAACAGTCTGATAAGTTCAAGAGCTGGCAAGGATAAGTGGAAACAGATTTATCTATAGATAAACCTCTGTAGCCTGACTTTGGATGGTCATAGCTAGAGATAATCCAACAAGGCTAATTTCAGCAATTGTACTTCTTGGAATATACCCTAGACAAATAGGATACACATTTCATAAGGAAGTATGTATAAAGATGTATATAGAGGCTCATAAAAGGTAAAAGAGTTTGTAAGATTTTTTTTATTATTATAATTTACGTCCTGGGATACACGTGCAGATCGTGCAGGTTTGTTACATAGATATACATATGCCATGGCGGTTTGCTGCATCCATCACCCCGTCATCTACATTAGGTATTTCTCCTAATGTTAGCCCTTCCCATTCCCCCCACCCCCTGCTATCCCTTCCCTAGTCCCCTCATCCCCAAGAGGCCCCAGTGTGTGATGTTCCCCTCCCTGTGTCCATGTCTTCTTATTTTTCAACACCCACTTGTGAGTGAGAATATGTAGTGTTTGCTTTTCTGTTTTTGTGTCAGTTTGTTGAGAATGATGGTTTCCAGCTTCATCCATGTCCCCGCAAAGGACATGAACTTATCCTTTTTTATGGCTGCATGGTATTTCATGGTGTATATGTGTCACATTTTCTTTATACAGTCAAAGATAGACTGGATAAAGAAAATGTGGCACATATACACTATTTGGGTTGGTTCCAAGTCTTTGCTATTGTAAATAGTACTACAATAAACATAAGTATGCCTGTGTCTTTATAAAAGAATGATTTATAATCCTTTGCGTACATACCCAGCAATGGGATTGCTGAGTGAAATGGTATTTCTGGTTCTAGGTCCATGAAGAATCGCCACACTGTCTTCCACAATGGTTGAACTAATTTACACTCCCACCAACAGTGTAAAATCGTTCCTATTTCTCCACATCCTATCCAGCATCTGTTGTCTCCAGATTTTTTAATGATCGCCATTCTAACTGGCATGAGATGGTATCTCAATGTGGTTTAGATTTGCATTTCTCTAATGACCAGTGATGATGAGCATTTTTTCATATGTTTGTTGGCTGCATAAATGTCTTCTTTTGAAAAGCATCTGTTCATATCCTTCGCCCACTTTTTGATGTTTTTTTTTCTTGTAAATTTAAGTTCTTTGTAGATTCTGGTTATTAGCCCTTTGTTTTATCTCCCTCAATTATCTCCCCTTCCAAACCAGCACTCAGGTTTCCTTTAGCTATTATTTCACACAGTATACAAACTTGCTGAGTTTGTTGGTTAGGAAGCCTAGTCCTAATGAGAATGCTGATTGGGTTCCTATGAGTTTCTGTAAAATCAGATTCTTGCAGGTCCTTCTTTTTACTGTACTTGTCTGGTCAAGGAAGAAGTTTGCTTGATCTTGGCCAGCAAGTAGTATCTTTCTTTGTAGGACTTTGACGCTTCAGTGAAGTGAAGAATGAGCAAGAAAAAACAATGGTTAAAATTTATTTAATTTATTGTAGATAATATAATTGAGTTGTTCTTACTTTCTTCCTTCTGGTTATATTTTATTTTATGACAAGATCTCATTCTCTCACCCAGGCTGGAGTGCTATGATGTGAACAAGGCTCACTGCAGCCTTGAGCTACGTGGACCAAGGTGTTCACCTGCCTCTGCTTCCTGTGTAGCTGGGACTAGAGCTCACATCACCACAGCACTCCTAATTTTTTAATTTTTTGTAGAAACAGTGTCTCACTTTGTTGCCTAGGCTGTTCTCAACCTCCAGGGCTCAAGCAATCCTGCTGCTTCAGCCTCCCAAACTTCTGGGATTACATGCACGAACCAATGCACCTGGCTTAACTTCCTTTTTAAATAAGAAAAATTACAATAGATTTTTGAGATACCAGAAGGCCTTCTAAATAAATACTTTTTATTTTTTTTTAATTGTACTTTAGGTTCTGGGGTACATGTGCAGGTCATGCAGGATTGTTGCTTAGTTACACATATGGCAGTCTGGTTTGCTGCCTCCATCCCCCCGTCACCTACATCTGGCATTTCTCCCCATGTTATCCCTCCCCGACTTCCCCACCCCTTGCTGTTCCTTGCTTGGCCCCTGCCAACAGACCCCAGTGTGTGATGCTCCCCTCCCTGTGTCCATGTGTTCTCATTGTTCAACACCCACCTATGGGTGAGAACATGCTGTGTTTGATTTTCAGTTCTTGTGTCAATTTACTGAGAATGATGGTTTCCAGATTCATCTCTGTCCCCACAAAGGACATGAACTCATCATTTATTATGGCTGCATAGTATTCCATGGTGTATATGTGCCACATTTTCCTTGTGCAGTCTGTCGTTGATGGGCATTTCGGTTGGTTCCAGGTCTTTGCTATTGTAAACAGTGCTGCTACGAACATACATATACATGTGTCTTTATAATAGAATGATTTATAATCCTTTGGGTATATACCCAGTAATCAGATTGTTGGGTCAAATGGAATTTCTATTTCTAGATCCTTGAGGAAGTGCCACACTGTCTTCCACAATGGTTGAACTAGTTTACACTCCCACCAATGGTGTAAAAGCATGCCTGTTTCTCCACATCCTCTCCACCATCTGTTGTCTCCAGATATTTTAATGATCGCCATTCTAACTGGTGTGAGGTGGTATCTCAATGTGATTTTCATTTGCATTTTTCTAATAATCAGTGATGATGAGCATTTTTTCATTTGTTTGTTGGCTTCATATATGTCTTCTTTTGCAAAGTATCTGTTCATATCCTTCTCTCACTTTTGGATGGGTTTGTTTTTTTTTCTTGTAAATCTGTTTTAGTTCTTTGTAGATTTTGGATATTAGCCCTTTGTTATATGGGTAGATTGCAAAAGTTTTTTCCCCTTTTGTGGGTTGCTGGTTCACTCTAAAGATTGTTTCTTTTGCTATACAGAAGTTCTGGAGTTTAATTAGGTCCAATTTGTCTATTTTGGCTTTTGTTGGCAATACTTCTGCTGTTTTAGTCATGAAGTCCTTGCCTATGCCTATGCCCTGAATGGTTTTGCCTAGGGTTTCTTCCAGGGCTTTTATGGTGTTAGGTCTTATGTTTAAGTCTTTAATCTGTCTGGAGTTAATTTTAGTGTAAGGTGTCAGGAAGGTGTCCAGTTTCTGCTCTCTGCACATTGTTTGCCAGTTTTGCCAACACCATTTATTAAACAGGGAATCCTTTCCCAATTGCTTGTTTTTGTCAGGTTTGTCAAAGATCAGATGGCTGTAGATGTGTGGCACTGCCTCCAAGGCCTCTGCTCTGTTCCATTGATCAATATCTCTGTTTTGGTACCAGTACCATGCTGTTTTTATAACAGTAGCTTTGTAGTATAATTTGAAATCAGGTAGCATGATGCCTCTGGCTTTTTTCTTTTTGCTTAGGATGGTCTTGGCTCTGTGGTCTCTCTTTTGGTTCCATATGAAGTTTAAGGTGTTTTTTGTTTTGTTTTGTTTTGTTTTTTTTTGTACAGTTCTGTGAAGTAGGTCATTGGCAGCTTGATGGGGATAGCATTGAATCTATAAATTATTGTGGGCAGTATGGCCATTTTCACAATATTGATTCTTCCTAACCATGAGCGTGGAATGTTTCTCCATTTGTTTGTGTCCTCTCTTATTTCCTTGAGCACTCATTTGAAGTTCTCCTTGAAGAGTTCCTTTACATCCTTTGTTAGCTGTATTCCTAGACATTTTATTCTCTTTGTAGCAATTGTGAATGGAAGTTTGCTCATGATTTGGCTCTCTGTTAGTCTGCTATTGGTGTATTGAAATGCTTGTGATTTCTGCACATTGATTTTGTACCCTGAGACTTTGCTGAAGTTGCTTATCAGTTTCAGGAGATTTTGGGCTCAGATGATAGGGTCTTCTAAATATACAATCATGTCTCTGCAAATAGAGACAATTTGACTTTCTCTTTTCCTAATTGAATAGTTTTTTTTTTCTGTTGCCTAATTGCTTTGGCTTGAACTTCTAATATGATATTGAATAGGAGTGGTGACAGAGGGCATCCTTGTCTAGTGCCAGATTCAAAGGGAATGCTTCCAGTTTTTGCCCGTTTGGTATGATATTGGCTATAGGTTTGTCATAAATAGCTTTTATTATTTTGAGATATGTTCCTTTGATACTTAGTTTATTGAGAGTTTTTAGCATAAAGGGTTGCTGAATTTTGTCAAAGGCCCTCTGCATCTATTGAGATAATCATGTGGTTTTTGTTTTTGGTTCTGTTTATATGGTGAATTATGTTCATAGACTTGTGTATGTTGAACCAGCTTTGCATCCCTGGAATGAAGCCGACTTGATTGTGATGGATAAGCTTTTTGATGTGCTGTTGCAATTGGTTTGCCAGTATTTTATTGAAGAGTTTTTGTATCTATGTTCATTATGGATATTGGCCTGAAGTTTTCTTTTCTTGTTGAGTCTTTGCCTGGTTTTGGTATCAGGATGATCTTGGTCTCATAAAATTATTTTGGAAGGATTCCCTCTTTTTGTATGGTTTGGAATAGTTTTGGAAGGAATGGCAGCAGTTCCTCTTTGTATGTCTGGCAGAATTCAGCTGTGAACCCGTCTGGACCTGCACCTTTTTTGGTTGGTAGGCTATGAATTGCTGCCTCATCTTCAGCCCTTGTTTTTGGTATATTCAAGGTTTCAACTTCTTCCTGGTTTAGGCTTGGTAGGGTGCAAGTGTCCAGGAATTTTTCCATTTCTTCCAGGTTTACTGGTTTATGTGCATAGAGTTGTTTGCAGTAATCTCTGACTGTAGTTTGTATTTCTTTGGAATCAGTGTTGTTATCCCCTTTATCATTTTTTATGGCATCTATTTGATTCTTCTCCCTTTTTTTTTAAATTAATCTGGCTAGCCGTCTGTCTATTTTCCCCTTTACCATTTATTATTGCATGTATTTGTTTCTTCTCCCTTTTTTTAAAATTAATCTGGTTAGCTGTCTGTCTATTTTGTTGATCTTTTTAAAAAAACAGCTCCTGGATTTATTGATTTTTTTGAAGGATTTTTTTTTGTGTCTCTATCTCTTTCAGTTCTGCTCTGATCTTAGTTATTTCTTGTCTTCTGCTAGCTTTTGGGTTTTTTTGATCTTGCTCCTCTAGCTCTTTCAATTTTGACAATAGGGTGTCGATTTTACCTCTTTCTTCCCTTCTCATGTGGGCATTTATTGCTATAAATTTCCCTCTAGACACTGCTTTGTCTCCCAGAGATTCTGGTATGTTTTGTGTTTGTTCTTTTGGTTTCAAAGAACATCTTTATTTCTGCCTTCATTTCATTGCTTATCCACTCGACATTCAGGAGCCAGTTGTTCAGTTTCCATGAAGCTGTGTGGTTCTGAGTTAGTTTCTTAATTATGAGTTCTAATTTGATTGCACTGTGGTCTGAGAAACTGTTGTGATTTCCATTCTTTTGCATTTGCTGAGGAGTGATTTACTTCCAATTATGTGGTCAGTTTTTGAGTAGGTGCCATGTTGTGCTGAGAAGAACATATATTCTGTGTATTTGGGGTGGAGATTTCTGTAGATGTCTATTAGGTCTACTTGGTCCAGATCTGAGTTCAAGTCCTGGATAGCCTTGTTAATTTTCTGTCTTGTTGATCTAATATTGACAGTGGTGTGTTGTCTCCCACTATTATTGTGTGGAAATCTAAGTCTCTTTGTAGGTCGTTAAGAACTTGCTTTATGTACCTGGCTGCTCCTGTATTGGGTGCATATATTTAGGATCATCAGTTCTTCTTGATGCATTGATCCTTTTACCATTATGTAATGCCCTTCTTTGTCTCTTTTGATCTTTGTTAGTTTAAAGTCCATTATATCAGAGACTAAGATTGCAACTCCTGTTCTTTTTCGCTCTCCATTTGCTTGATAAATCTTCCTCCATCCCTTTATTTTGAGCCTATGTGTGTCCTTGCATGTGAGATGGGTTTCCTGAATACAGCACACCAATGGGTTTTGACTTTTTATCCAATTTGCCAGTCTGTGTCATTGGATTGGGGCATTTAATCCATTTACACTTAAGGTTAATATTGTTATGTGTGAATTTGATCCTTCCATTTTGATGCTAGCTGCATGTTTTCTCTGTTAGATGATGCATTTTCTTCATTGTGACGATGGTCTTTACAATTTGGTACATTTTTGAAGTGGCTAGTACTGATTGTTCCTTTCCTTGTTTAGTGCTTCTTTCAGTAGCTCTTGTAAGGCAGGCCTGGTGGTGACAATCTCTCAGCAATTGCTTGTCCGTATAGGATTTTCTTACTCCTTCACTTATGAAGCTTAGTTTGGCTGGATATGAAATTATAGGTTGAAAGTTCTTTTCTTTAAGGATGTTGAATATTGGCCCCCAATCTCTTCAGGCTTGTAGGGTTTCTGCTGAGAGATCCACTGTGAGTCTGATGGGCTTCCTTTTGTGGCTAACCCAACCTTTCTCTCTGGCTGCCCTTAGCATTTTTTCCTTCATTTCAACGCTGGTTAATCTGACTATTATGTGCCTTGGGGTTGCTCTTCTTGAGGAATATCTTTGTGGTGTTCTCTGTATTTCCTGGACTTGAATGTTGGCCTGGCTAGGTTGGGGAAGTTCTCCTGGATAATATACTGAAGAGTGTTTTCCAGCTTGGATTCATTCTGTCCTTCACATTCAGGTACACCTGTCAAATGTAGATTAGGTCTTTTCACATAATTCCGTATTTCTTGGAGGCTTTGTTCATTTCATTTTAATAGTTTTTCCTTTATTCTTGCCTTCTTGTTTTATTTCATTGAGTTCATCTTCAGTCTCTTATATCCTTTATTCTCCTTGATCAAATCGGCTCCTGAAACTTGTATATGCTTCATGACGTGCTCATCCTATGTTTTTCAGCTCATTAAATCGTTTATATTCTACTCTAAGCTGTATATTCTAGTTAGCATTTCATCTAGCCATTTTCTGGGTTCTTAGTTTCTTTGCATTGGGTTAGCACATACCCTTTTAGCTCTGAGAAGTTTCTTATTACCCACCTTCTGAAGCCTATTTCTTTCAGTTCATCAGATTCATTCTCCATCGATAGCTGATCCCTAGCTAGTGAGGAGTTGTGATTCCTTGGAGGAGGAGAGGCATTCTGGTTTTTGGTGTTTTCATCCTTTTTGCACTGGTTTCTTCCCATCTTAGTGGTTTTATCTACCTGTGGTCTTTGTAGTTGGTGACTTTCAGATGGGGCCTCTGAGTGGACATCATTTTTGTTGATGTTGAAGCAATTTCTTTCTCTTTCTTAGTTTTCCTTCTAACAGTCAGGCCCCTCTGCCACAGGACTGCTGGAGGTCCACTCCAGACCTCGCTTTCCTGGGGATCACCTGTGGGGGCTGCAGAACAGCAAGAGTTGCCGCTGGTTTCTTCCTCTGCTATCCTCCTCCCAGAAGAGTACCCACCAGATGTTGGCCTAAGCTCTTCTTTATGAGGTATCTCTTTGGGTATATAGGGGGTGGGGAGTTGTTTGAGGAGACAGTCTGTCCCTTATAGGAGCTCAAGTGCTGTTGTGGGAGCCCCATTGTTCTGTGCAGAGCTGCTGGGCAGGTACCTTTAAGCCTGCTGCCACTGAACTTATAACCTCCTCCTTTCCCAGTTGCTCTGTCCTAGGAAGGTTGGCTTTATTTATAAGTTCCTGTTGTGCTGCTGCCTTTTTTCACAGATGCCCTGTCCTGCACGGAGTAGTCTAGTCACAGTCTGCCAGCAGAGGTGTTGTTGAGCTGCTGCAGGCTCTGCCCCCCTGCTGTATGAACTGCCTCGGTAGCGGGGGATGTCCTTTTCCCCACTGAGCTGGACCATCCTGGGTCCAGCTGTGCTTGCTGTGAAACTCTCAATCCAGAGCATTTCAGATTGCTTGTTCTGTGGGGGTGGTATCCACCGAGCCAGATTGCCTGGCTCCCTTTCAGTTGAATGGGCAGTTCTGTCTCCCAGGCACTCCAGGTGCCAGTCAAAATGGCTGCCCAGACTTATGTGAGATTCTGTGCATCAACCTGGCACCGGCTGAAACTGCTACACTGAAATCTCATGGCAAATTTTGGCCCTGGAATCTCCTGGTCTGTGGGCAGTGAAAACTTATTTGAAAATGCAGTGAGCACTCACCCTCTGTACTGTTTTCACTGGGAACTGCACTCCAGAGCTATTCCTATTTGGCCATCTTGGATCCTGCCCTCCAGTACTTTTCAGAAATTGTTAGGATTGATTTCAATTACTTATGGGTTTTGTTGGTCTGTTGTTGCATTGTTATAAGGATATATCTGGCCAGGCTCAGTGGCTCACATCTGTAATCCCAGTACTTTGGGAGGCCGAGATGGGTGGGTTACTTAAGGCCAGGAGTTCAAGACCAGCCTGGCCATTGTGGTGAAACCCCATCTCTATTAAAATAACAAAATTAGCCAAGTGTGATGATGCACACTTGTAATCCTAGCTACTCAGGAGGCCAAGGCACGAGAATCACTTGAACCCAGAAGGTGGAGGTTGCTGTGAGCTGAGATGGCACCACTTCACTCCAGCCTGGGAGACAGAGTGAGACTCTTTCTCCACAAAAACAAAAACAAAACAAAGAACGAAAAATACCTTAGACTGGGTAATTTACAGAGAACAGATTTTAATTGACTCAAGATTCTATAGGCTACACAAGCATGGCTCTAGAATCTGCTTCTGGCTCTGTCACACTTTCAATCAGACGAACTCTCACATATCCTTACTGATACCCCTTGTTCCCTTACCACACGTGGGAGCTGCACCAGCATCTGAAGATGTAGTTCATGTCCACAAAATGGGCCAAACCATCTTTATCTCTGTGTCTGCTTATTGTGACACATTCATCGCCTGGGCTATCAGGAAGACTGGACTATCATGCAGCAGAGATATCATGAAAGCTGGGAGCTTCATGTTCCAATGCCAGGTAGAGAATCTGAAGTGAAGCTATGTCTGAGGACCATTATTTTCTGGGGACCTAAATACATTCAGGTCCGTCTTATCTATTCCATCCAGGTGCTGTATAACTCTGTTTCTGTTTTCTACTTCCTTGGGAAAATTTCTTTCTTGTGTCAAGAAAAAAATTTTTTTTCTTTTTTTGCCAGCTTCCTTTAATTCACTTCACCTCTTTGCAGTCACTCTTTTGCTTGACAAATCTGGGCTTTCAAACACAAATGCCAGGATCTATGGCACCCTGCTGCCTTCATTCTCACAGGCCCTCCGGAGGGGAGAGCCTTAGAAGCTGCTTCCTGAATGAATGAAGGGAACAAAAGAGAGGGAGGAAAAAAGGGAAGAACACCATTGATATCCCAAAGTGATACGCAGTCACACACTGATATATACACACATACATATGCATAAGTACACATTCATACACTCTCTTTGGCAATTCTAAAATTGTTTCATTTACTTGCTTACAGTAGTTCATGTCATATTTTGAACTCAAATGCTTCTTGTCCAGATTTATAATGATGGCCCACTCAGTGTTTACCCAGTAAACTTTCCAGAAAGTTAATCCCTTTCGTAGCTTCTTCAAAGTTATTTAGTTGTTGATTTCGTGAAGATACCCTATTTACTTGACTTTATGGCATTTCATATGAACAATTATATTTTGGCAATGGAAGAGTTTAGGTGTTCACAAAAAGGTAAGTGATTTGCCTGAAGTGAATGAAGCACTTTATCTGTGGAACTGTTAAAACTTTCATATAGCTCCGACAGCCCATTTTTTTGTGATCATTTCAGAACACAAAGCTACACATACACGTACACAACATAGAGTAATGCTTTTGCCTTGTACTTAGCAAACTGAGGTTAAAGGACAGCATATAAGGGACTAGGCTGATACATCTATGAATCCTTTTTAGAAACACCGAAAATATCCTCACTGCACCCCCCAAATAAACATCACCAGGATATTAACCAAAGGGCTTTTTACTTGGAGAGATTGATGCCTAATTTCAAGCTTGTTGAAGGAGAAAAATGAATCCATGTGATTACATTACAGAAAATGTATACATGAGAAATAGCTGGACTCAGGAGTTCAAATTATGATTTTAAGAAATAGAGAAATACGTCTGTATGCATTCTCTTTTTCTCTACCCCGTGCTTTCCTTTGTGACATTTTCATTCTCTGGCAAGTTCTTTCCTCTTAGTGGGAAAGGTAGTGATCCTTCCAGGTCTGTATGACAAGGAAGAGCTTGGGATCTCAGAAGAGCAGTGTCCTGTCTCTCCTGGTATCTAAACCTAACTCCTAAACGAGGGCTCTGATCGCCTTGATTAGGAGACAGGGTGTTTGACTGACTGGATTTCCTCTTTCATTATATTGCATCAGAGAGAAGCAGTCCCTAAAATGAAGGAATGATGGATAGATAAATGAGTAAAATGTCTTTGACAATGACTGACATTCAGAGTGGAGTTTGAATTACATTCTAATTCCTTCCACAAGTTTGGATTAAATCCACAGGTTTAGATTAAAAATACCCAAAGAAACAAATTAAAAAAAAACAAAAACAACAACAACATGAGAAAGAGTGTACCCACTGCTAACTAAAAGTTTATTCTACAGCGATAGCAGTAGCAGAAGTAAAACAGGAGTCTGAGAAACATGAGGATTCAGAGAAGCAAACAAAACCAGCTAATTCCTATCTTTCAGGCCCCATCAATCTTCACAAAAAAACCTCTTGACATTCATTTTACATAAAAAGGAAACAGCCTCAGAAAATAGGTTTATGGTTCTCAATCCTCATTTCTTTGCTTGTTTTTTTTCCCTTGACCCAAATATAAAGGATAGCAAACATACCATCAGTCATTGAATATCTAGCAATAACTCTTAATGCTATTTGTGTGTCTTTGTGTGTGTGTGTGTGTGTGTGCGTGCATGTGCATGCCTGCCTCTGTGTGTGCACATGTAGGTGTGTGAGTTTGAATCAGGAGGGTTTGATGAGCTTTTATCATGTAACAAATCACTTAAAAGTCAGTGGCTTAATGACAATGATTAATGTTAGTCATGATTCTGTGAGTTGACTGTGATTACATTAGCTAGGGGCTGGGTTATCCAGATGTCTCACAGTTGCTGTGGACTGTTCACAGGAATCTCAATTCTGCACATGGCCTTTCCTTCCTTTTAAGACTTCTCTGTGTACTGGTTGCTGGCCAGTGCCTTTCTTGTGTGCTATTCACAGGGCAGTGCCCAAGACTGTGAAGGTAAAAGCTCTAAGTCCTCCTAAGACTTAGCTTTGGAAATCTCCTAACAACACATCAGCCTAAATCCACTTGTGAAACAAGTCATGAGGCCAGATAGTTTCAAAGTTTAGCAAGTAGATTCCACTCGTTTATAAAAGAATTGGCAAAGTTGCATTGAAGATGGGGGTGCATACTAGGACTGGAAGTAAATGTGCTCATATTTTGCAATCTATCACATATCCTGAGGGTGGCTCCATCAGAATTCAAGGTTCAGGCAAAAAGTGCTTTGGAAAAATCCTCCTGATTTATAATCATCATATCTTAGATGTCTCCTAGATGTTTAAACCTATATATTTCTGAGATAAATATCATGCTCTGGCCATCGAACAACACTGATAGTCAGTTAGGGACCATCAGTGAGCCACCCAGTGGTCAGCAATTCTGTAAATTATATTTACAGAAATTTGTTTTTTAACCATAAATTTATTTATCCATCTTATTTTAGACTCTTGGCACATCAATTAGCCTTGAGATTGAAAGAGTAAACACAAATGTAATTTATCACTTTGTTGAGTTCAACAAACACCATGTTGTTTTACTCAAAACCCCTAATACAGATTCATGAGTTTACAAATCTGACAATTATTTATTAAGGCTATTTGCTAGCCCAGCTGCCTTTGTTTTACCTAGAGATTTTAAAGTGAATAAGACAGGAATCTTTTTATTCTTGTTAATCTCACAGTCTAGTTATAAGGTGAAATAAAGTTATTAATAAAGTACTATGAGAAATGAGGTTATGTGAGAGGTTAACTAGAGGGTTAGGTGTAGGCAACATTTTTTTTGAAAGTGCATTAATTTAAAGTTTGTAACCCCAACCTGGGCAACATAGTAAGACCTCATCTCTACCAAATAATAAAAATAGTTGGACGTGGTGGCATGCACCTGCAGACCCAGATACTCACAAGGCTGAGGCAAGAGGTTCGCTTCAGCCCAGAATGTTGAGGCTGTAGTGAGCTATGATCATGCCACAGCCTGGGCAACATCTCTCAAAAAAAAAAAAAAAAAAAGTTTGAAACCAATTTGTCATTTTGTCATTTAAGCACTAAGGCTATGCTTTTTAAATTCCCCCCACCCACTCCTTCCTTCTTCCTTTCTTCCTTTCTTCCTTCCTTTCTTTCCTTTTTACAGTTTAGGAAATCTAAATTAAGCTCGCAGACATTAAATAAGGCTCTGAAGAACACATATAGCTAACAAATTCTGCACTCAATATTCAAAATTTAGAGGATCTGACTGCAAACCCCTTATCTTTTACAAATTATGTGCATGTTAATAATCTGTTTATAATTTGGTGTCTATTGCATTAATTATCTCTTGCTGCATAGCAAATTACTGCAAACTTAACAGCTTAAAACAACAGAGATTTATTGTCTTCTATTTTCTATGGATAAAGAGCTCAACCAACATTTTAACTAGGTCCTCTACTTCAGAGTCTCACCAGACTGCACTCGAGACATTGGCCAGAAGAATTCTCTAGATCACCCAGGTTGTTCACAGAGTTTATTTTCTTGTGGCTGTAGAACTGAGAGCTTCAGTCTTTTGCTGTCAGCTGGAGGATGACCTACGGTCCTAAAGTTTGCCTACTGTTGCCTCCTAAGTAGCTATCTTTATAGGAAGTTTGTACCATGGTAGCTTGCTCCTTTGAGGCAAGCAAGGGAGCAAGAGTGAGTCAGCAACAAGAAGGCCTTAGCTAATGGAACATAGTCACAGAAATCACAGAAGTGAACTCCGGTCACCTTTGCCGTATTCTATCTAAAAGCAAGAAACAGGGTGTCCACAATCAAAGGCAGGCAGTTATACAAGATGTGAACTCCAAGATATAGATAGGGTTCATGGGGCCACCCTAATATCTGTGCACCACATTGGTGGCAAACATTAGCACTGTATGGGAGTTAACTCATGGACTTATAAGCTTATGATTCTTCAGGTGCCACAGGGAATACGTGTGCATGCGTGCGCATGCACACACACACATACACACACTCTCATATTCACATAAATGCACAGCCCTTCCTAAGCTTCAGGAAAACTATTTCAGTCCCAGCACCAAACTGGACTTTAAATCAAAAGGAAGCCGTCTCTGTCTTCACTTTCTCTTAGTCAGCAGAAATGTAATCAGGGAAAGGGAAGGCTATTAAAACAGAAAAAAAAACAAACAGTCAATTATATTTTCCTTTAAGTTGAAAAGTAGAAGGACACACCTTTTATCAAGGATTTCCGCAGGCTGCAAAAACAGTCCAAAACATAGACACAGCAAGTGGCCCCTGATACAGTTTTCTCAGGAAAGCAGCTGTGTAGCCCATTAAAAGTTTAATTAGCTGGGCATGTTCCAGAAAATGGAAAACCAAGATGAAGACACCTTGATGGACATCTCCAGGGTTTCAGTCACTCACCAGAGTTCTCTCTGGTCTCAATATCTCTTTACACCTAAGAAGAGAAGGCTTCTCTGTGGAAGTAAGGAAACCTGTTCCTCTGTAGTGTCTAGGCCACACCAGCGCTAGGCTTCTTAAGAATAATAAAAAATATGATGAGACAATGAGGAAAAGAACAAGATCACTCAGCTGCATGCCCAACGCTACTGCTTCTGAATGACAGAAAAATCAGCATAGGAGGAAATCACCATATCTTGGAACATGGACTTTGGAGTCAGGCATATCTGAGTGAAAAACTTAGTTTTCCACATGCTAGTTGTTTGATCTTGGCAGATTACTTAGCTTCTCTGAGGCTCAGTAACATAATATTGGAAGTCAGAGAGGAGGGAGTGCTTCATATGTGTGAGATTTTGTGCTAAGCACTTTTCAATTATTGCCTCATTTAGTGTTCTCCATAACTCTATGAAGTAATCTTTAATCATAAATCTTCAAACTATAAACAAATCTGTTGACTCAAGGTAGACTAAGCAAAAATAAAGTTCAAACATTAAACATTAAAAGTAAGATATTTAAAGTAAGAATAATGTAAGATCCACTGCCTGCTCACTCTCCCTCCTATTTTTGTGCCTTGAATGGGATTCAGTCTACTGTTCCACAGCCATGTTCCTTCATATGATAAGGAAGATGGGCATCCAGGCTGCAAGAGAGGTTACCCATGACTCCAGCAGAGAAGGCCCAAGGAAGAGCATTGACGGATCTTCCTTGGGTCACATGTCTAGCATCACACCAGTTTCCATATGCAGAGGTTTCCACTTCCTTGGCAGGCTTGTCCTGAGTTACTTACAAAACCCTAATTTCTGGGAAGTGGAGTCCTTTGATTGATAGATCCAAAATAACAAACTTATTAGTGAAAGAGACGTACAAAAATCCAATAACCACGACAGGAGGTATATTTATTTACGTATTTTATAGATGGAAAAACTAAAGTTTAAGGCAATTCAGTAACTTAAGGAAGGTCATCCAGGGAAGTGACAGAGCAGATTTGACTTGAGGCCCGATCATATTTACAACCTTTTGGAAGGTCTAGCATTAACGTACTGTATGTTGAATTCAGGACAACATAAAAGTAGTAAAGGAGTTCCAAACTCTTCTCACCAGCTCCAGGAGTGAAACATATAAAGAGTATTTGAGTGGAATTAGAAATCTGACAAGGATTTGAAGAAGGATAAAGGATTGACTGAGCGGAAAGGGAAGGGAGATGTTATTTTTCTTAATCAGTTTTAACAATAACAACAAAACATTTTGTCCAGAGCTTTACTTCCAGTTGAAATGTTATGGAGTGAGTTGATTTTCCTCCAGTTGAACTGTCACAAGGCTAAGAGCTAATGAGAAGCAGGTTTCAGTTCAGGCTCACCTGTCTCATCCAGAAAGTAAAAACACGAACACCTGTTGTCCTACTTCCAGCGTCTTGGGAGATTCAAACTGGTGAAGATATTTTAGTGTACTGCAAAGCTAAACGCACAATTCAAATGGAGGGTGGTATTATTATCATAATATGTTCTTCCTTCCATGCATGATAGGTGCCATTGTTTACTAATACCATTTCTAAAATCAGGGGGAAAACTGTTCTTTGTTATCATAGTAGTTTTAGAACTTGGTAACAGAAGAGGCAAATTTTGAACCAAGTAATTTACCTATCAATTTCTATTCTGTCCCATTATTTTTATTATTTATTCTACTAAGCAAATCTTTTAAAACTAGTCTTATAGAATAGAATTCGTATAGATTAAATGCTGCATCCGATGAAAGGCTTTGCTTTAATCAAAATTAAATATATTTTTAAACATATTTATTACTCTTCAACAAACGAGGATTTCCTATTGGCCTTCTGCATGTGGGTCCTTCATTTGTATTACTTGGCACGACTGAAGCTTTTTTAGTATTAGCTATGCAGTCCTTTATACTTTTCCTTGTAAAAAATCTCTCCTTCTCCAAAACATCTCCAATCAGCTTCAGAGCTGTCTCTCTCTATGTGATGCTAGATAAGAACAGGTCATTGATTTATACTGCATGTTCATCCTCTGCCATGGAGAAACAAAACAAAATGCTACATCCTGTGAATACTTACCTTAGAAAGCAAACCCAAAATACAACAGGATAAAGCAATGGAATTTTTGCCTCATCTTATTCATCTTGACAGTTGCAGGAATCCAGGTTTAATTGCGCTGCTATTTAAACTAAAGGCAGAAGCAGGCACAGAAGAAAAGACATATTATTGTCAAAGTAACCCTCGCTGCAGCTGAAAACCTATTAAATTTAAAGGGCGCCAAGTTATCTTTCTTTATCTTGGCAAATTATTGACTGAAGGGGATTCTGAATGATTTTGCCATATGTTGTATTACCATTGAATAAATAAATAACCCTCTCACAGCTGTCACACCAGGGCCCGATGTTTCCATTGATGTCCCCTTAAATGAGTGCTCCAAGTTGCCCTTTGGTCTCAGGTGAATGGTCCCTCTGGACAGAATCAATGGTTCTGTGGAATTCAGGATATAGGAAATGAAGAGGGAAGGTTATTCTTTTCCTTTCATTCAGTTTCTTTTCCGGGCAGAAATGTGGGATAAGAAATAATTAGAAGTGTTTTAAGAAGGTGAGACAGAAAAATATAAAAAATAAAGACAAAATAATCTAAGTAGTAAATGAAAAGTTAGTTTGAAGAATACTGCTTAAGACCTGTGACATAACGGCCAACACACTAAATCCAAAAATTATTAAAATCAAAAGCCAGAAATTATTAACATAAAAGCTGCCAGGGAGATGGTCTTCAAGCAAGGAACAATGAGATAAAAATCGTCACTTTATATTAAAATTTCACTGAAATTTTTTAAACCATGCCATGTATTACTTTGATACATGCAATTCATAAGGATACTGTAAAATATGGTTATAATTGAAATGATTGTATATAGAATGTGGATAAAGTTTATTAACAATATAGATATCTACTCATTTCTGACCCTATAATATTAGCTTTGTGCAAAAGTAATTGCAGTTTTTGCAATTAAAAGTAATGATAAAAACCACAGGTACTTTTGCACCAACCTAATATTATGTAATATTAATGGAAGGTCCATGTTTGTTGCTCCATTTGTCCCGTGGAAAAGAGGTATTCTCCCAAGGTCACTCGGAAGTCAGGTCCTTGGCTCTGATGGTGTTATTCCTCCCATCCTTTCTTGACCAGATAAACTGACTATCTTCAAGTTTTTTGACTTTCTGTCAGTTCCCTTAATTTCTGCCACTTTCCATAAAATTCGTTTAGCATGAGCTAAACACATTTTAAGGAAAGTGGCAGAAATTAAGGAAACTGACAGAAAGAGAAAACCATCTTACCCACAGAGATACTGATCTGTGATTTGGCATAATTTAAAAATACATTCTGATTCAAAATAATTTAAAAGAATGCAAAATGTGCCATTGAATCATACAGGTTGAGAGACACTAGATATCAGTGCAACACAGCCCTAACCCTGTATGGGTGACGAATGTGCCATTCCATTTATCATCTCTAACAGAAAGAGAACACTGGAACTAGTGAACCATAGCTAGACGGTTAGGTAGTGAGCCGGAGTTAGATGCACTGTGGTGATGCTGAGATTTAGGGAGCAATAGAGGCAATAAATATAGTTGTCTCAATAAAGTGAGGTCAGAGGTCAGGAGTAAGAAGAATGCAGGCTGGTTGATAACTTGTGCAGATAAATAGCAGGGACAGACCCTAGCAGTCACAGCCACACTCCCATCATTCATCTCAGTTCTTTTTGCTGGAGAAAAGGAGGCACCGGCTTCATTCAGGGCTTTCCTGATTGTCTTGGTTTCTGTGAAGTGTAAAGCATGTTGCAAGAAGCTGTCAGCAGTGATGCGTGAATGCTGTTTCCTTTGAGATTAATTCAGTATGTGTCTGTGTGTCACTCTCTATTTCTCTCTCTCGTGTGTGTGTGTGTGTGTGTGTGTGTGTGTGTGTGTGTGTGTGTATGAGCCTTTTAGGGAAAAAGTCAAGGTTTAAGACTTTGGTGCTGTGTATGTCCGACACCTTCCTTCTGAGCTTCTCTGCACAGGTTCTGTCCTGTATTTACACAACTCTGTGCATATTATACTTAATAAAATATTCTTTTTATCACAGCTTCTGATGAAAAAATGTTATAGAAGTAGAGGCAGACTTTGAATATGCCAAAGTTTGCCACCCTGTTGTTTAATACAATGAAAAGGAAGGAAGGTAGGGAGCTGTCTTGGGGCTAAGATTCTGCGGGAGAAATAAGGAAGAAAAAAGCCAGTGTCTTTATTGTCAATGTAGCACACAGACACACACAAACATATCACGTTCCATATTTGAGTATCCAGTCCCAAGAGAAGTGGTCTGACTCTCCTTTCCTGTGTAGGACTCAATTAATCACCAGCCTATCAACCCACGTCTTGTATCCATAACCCGTGGTTCTAAATCCTAAGAGGGACTGTGAGTGTGTGTGTGTGTGTGTGTGTGTGTGTGTGTGTGTGTGTGCGCGCGCCTGTATTGGATGAATGTGACAAAACCAATAAATGCACTTCAGTTTAAAGTAGCATTCCCCTATAAAACAAGTTGCCACCTCTTTGTATTTTGGTAACTACTGTTGTTGCTATTCACTTGGAACCAACACTGAAAACTAAAGAAGGCCAGGGAAAAGTTCAGTCGTTTTCAGGGGGAAATGTCAGAGGTAATGAATAAAACAAGCAGCTGTGCACTTTTCATCAAGACTCTATATGGAACAAGGAAACATGGCAATTATTCCACACAGACAGGCCCTTTCTGACGATCAGCACTTTCCCCACTTCTCCAGACTTGTTGTGGAAGACAGAACTATGCAGAAACAGTCTGAAATGCACCACGTGGGGTGGTGAGAGACGGAGGAGTGGACAGAGAGCATGGGCCAGAAGGAAAGAGAGGCAGTTAGAGGGCATGCAGAGAGACAGACACCAGCCTCCTTGATGTAGAAAAAGAGAAAAGCAGACCCAAGCCCAGGAATCCAGCGAGCCCAAGCTAGGACAGCTTCAGCTCCCTCAGTCATCCTTGTAACACATTCCTGGTTTTGGAGATATCCATAGTCCATCAGTAGCATTATTAACATATATTTTTTGAGATGGAGTTTCACTCTTGTTACCCAGGCTGGAGTGCAATGGTGTGATCTCAGCTCACTGCAACCTCCACCTCCTGGGTTCAAGCAATTCTCCTGCCTCAGCCTCCTGAGTAGCTGGGACTACGGACACGCGCCAAAATGCCCAGGTAATTTTTTTTTTTGAATTTTTAGTAGAGATGGGATTTCACCATGTTGACCAGATGGTCTCGATCTCTTGACCTTGTCATCCACCCGCCTTGGCCTCCCAAAGTGCTGGGATTACAGGCGTGAGCCACCGCGCCCGGCCCCATCAGTATTATTATTATTTTCTAATATTTTCTTTAAATCAAATCCTTTAAAATACTTTTTGCATCGTATTATAACCATCTATGAAAAGCCAGTATCACTTTTACATTTCAAAAGATGAAGATAACAACATTACAGTTGCATGATTGCTTTCTAAGTGTTGCTGCCCATGGGGGATGGCGAGATCTGAGCCTGAAATTTTTTCTTTATGCTGAAAAGAAGAAAGAAAAGAAAGGGGGTTGCTGGGTGCAGTGGCTCATTCTTGTAATCCCAGCACTTTGGGATGCCAAGGTGGGTAGATTGCCTGAGTTCAAGAGTTCGAGACCAGCCTGGACAATATGGTGAAACCTCATCTCTGCTAAAATACAAAAAAAATTAGGTGTGATGGCACGTGCCTATAATCCCAGCCACTCAGGAGGCTGAGGCATGAGAATGGCTTCGGACCTTGGAGGCGGAGGTTGCAGTAAGCCAAGATGGCACTCACTGGGTGACAGAGCAAGACAGTCTCAAGAAAATGTGGTGCGGGGGCAGAGAGTAAAAAATAGGGAAGAAAAGATAAGAGAGAGATTAGCAAGTGTTGTAAGAGCATTGAAGAAAGATAACAAAAATGAGACTCACTTTGATCTAAAAAACAGGAAATTGAAAAGTAGCAATAATCAAAGTCAGTCAGAACTCTGTGTGTATGTGTGCGTGTGTGTGTGTGAGAGAGAGAGAGAGCGAGCGTGAGTGAGCTGTCCTACGTGGTGGTGATGTTGTGGCTCTGTTCTGCCTAAAACCACTTCAAAGTTCACCTTAAATTGTTGCATGATGCTTGCAGAACACACTCTGAAAATCACCTATGCAGTGGTTAAGTCCATAGATAAGCCCTGGTCATAAAGCTGAGCTTAATATTGGCTCATTCGTTCTATAAACAGGTGTTAGGCATCTGATGTGTCTGCCGGGTACCATGTAAGGTGCTAGGGATATAATTGTGAAAGAATAAAAGAACATTCATCCGTGGGTCCTTTCTTATTGTGACAAGATATATATTTAAAAATGACCACTTTAACCATTTCAAGTGTACAACTTAGTGGCATTAAATAATTCACTAATTTGTATAACCACAACTATGATTATTTCCAGAATGTTTTATCATCCTAAGCAGAAACTCTGAACCCATTAAACAATTCCCTTTCCTCTCCTATCTTCTCTTAACCTATATTCTACTTTCTGTCTCTGTGAATTGGCCTATTTTAGGTACCTCGTATAAGTGGAATTATATGATATTTGTCCTTTTGTGTCTGATTTATTCGATGTTGTCATGTGTATCCGAGTTTTGTCTCTTTAGGGCTGAATGATGATATATTGTATGTGTATAGCATACTTCATTTATTCATTCATCTATTGATGGACACTGAGTTGTTTCCACCTTTTGGCTATTTTGCATAATGTTACTATGATCATTGGCATAGATGTTTCTGCTTGAGTTTATGTTTTTAATTAATTTGGGAATATAACTACTTCTTCATGGATCTCGTAGTTTAATAAGAAATACAAACAGATCAATGGCAATTTGTGAATACTGTGCTACCAAGACACGTACTGCATGGTACAGGAGCAGAAAATAGCCAGAAAAAACCACCTATGTGGAAGCATATTTAGCAGGAAACAAAAGGAATGACACGGGTGAGAATTCTAAAGCTAAGAAGATATGTAGCCCATTAGGAAACAAAGAGAAAACCAGGAATGCTTAGAATGAGTGGTAGCATACGAAAAAATAAGATTATAAGGGATGCATAAAAACTGACTGTACAGGGACTTACAGGTCACTTTAGAAGACTTAAATTTCTTGTCTTCCAAATACCTACATTGTCCCTTTCTTCCAAACATTCAATTTTATTAGTTCATATGTCTCATTCTTATAAATGCCTTTTCTGATCACCTGTCTAAATTAATGTGATCTCCATTTGTTTCTAGTCTTTATCTTGTTTCATTTTCCTCCATAGCTTTTGAAGTCCATACTGTGTGTGCCTGTGAGTATGTATGTCTGTGTTCATCTCCCCCTTCGAATAAAAGCTCCACGAGGCAGGGGTATCTCTGCTGCATCCCAGGAGCAAGAACAGCTGCACACAATAAGTCAGCTATAAATATTGGTGGCGCAAATGAATGAATGAACCAATAAGTGAGTGAGCTGGCCCTTTCATTTTCTAGCTTTATGATTTTGAGTAACTTATTATCTTTTCTAAATTCAAGTACCTCTTCTGCGTACTTTTGTGAATGAAGTAGATGTCATAGTACAGGGCCTGTAATATACCAAATGCCCAATAAACATTAGTTCATAGAATTTAGAAAGTGGGAGACAGGCGGCAAAGAGAGAAGGGAATAGAGAAAATAAAGCAAAACAAAGCTACCCATCGAGAGTTTCCATTTTATTGAGTGGCCCTCCCTTGCTGTAGACTCACCTCTCACAAAGAAAAGGAAGCCAGACAAAACCAAATCAAAAACAGCAAATTTTAGACTTTGGAGTCTCTTTCCAGGAAAACAATAAAATAATGTGAATTAAGCTAATACAAAACAAACTTATAATTTAGTTTTATTTTATAGCATTAAGTATTCATCAGTCTGGTTATGAATTTTGCTTTGCCATGCTAATCTACGAATTTCTATACAGACTGAGTCATATGAGAGCGTGGGTCTGTGTTTGTGTGTGCTCTGTAGTAAAAGACGAATGTTTACTTAGACATGAAATACATATGATACATGTAGAAAAACTATAAACAACATGGCCAAATTGAGTATCTCAGCCATTCTCTGGATCCTTTGCCGTTCTTCTGGAGATCAGAATCATCAGGAAAATCAGACAACTGGAAGGTATTGTTTATTCCCCAAACAAAACAAAACCAAACCTCACACCTGACTCTTGGTTGTTGTAAGCAAATGGATAGACAATACTGATGCTTGTTCCAAATTTAATGAAAAATGAGAATCAATAATACAGCACTAGTCAACATGAAGCCGGAATGTGAAAGCTAGTCTCATCATGAGGTGTTAAAACACATGGAAAACTAGGACTAATGGAAAAGGTGTTTTAATGTAACTTTCAGCTTGGCTGTGAGAGGAGATAATGTTCGCCCACAGGGAAAGGCTCTCATTTCATACCTGTTTTGTGGAGCTGGCGATAATTCTGAGGGAGGTTGCAAAGACTGTGACTTATATGGCAATTTACTAACTGCTTTTGGATCTGAGGAACAGAGGCTCAAGGCTCCTTTTAGAGTCATGTGTTGACTTTCTAATTTATTTATTCATAAGTTACGTATTTCTATTTATAACGAGAATTTGCAATGGCTCAATGCACACCTTTACTTCTATACCCGCCAGGGCTGTGTTTCATCATTCTTCTGGCTTTGGGAAAAAGAGAGCTGGTTCTGTTGAATTCCAGAAAAAAAGTTCTGAATATGGGAGTGGTGAGGGGAAGGGGGAAAGGATTATCAGCTGATATATCAAAAGGGAAAATGGAAAACCATTTACTTTGAGTATTTTGTTTATTTATATTCCATTTAAAACTTCCATTACAGTGCATGACACTTACATGTGTGCTATGGTCACATGGGAATCTTGTTCAAAAAGCAGCTTTTTAGGACCCAACTCCAAATTTTCTCTTTTCAGTGAGTCTTGTATCAAGTCCAGGAATCTAAATATCTAATAAGCAACCGAGGCAAGTTTGCTGGGGTAGAAAACATATTTTGGAAAATAGCACAGTGATCAATTTCTCAAAATGGTTTATTAATATTCTGTGCATGACTTGTTGATCCATTTTTGTTCCTTTCCTCCAGTGACCTGACTCCCATTATTACCCTCCCAAACCCATTTTTAGTTCATTCAGGGAAGTTAAACTGGTAACTAGTAGAAAAGTCTCCCTATAAGACTACAATTACCTTCCCTGGTTCTGCTAGTAATTAAGTGATAGTGGTAGAAGAAGTAACAGACATAGACAGAGAAGAAAAAAAAAAAAAAAAAACAACGATCTTGTTTAATCATTCCAGTGATTTGAGAAGATCCATATTACAACCCTTTAAAAACTCTTAATGGTTGAGGAACTCGTGTAGAGGTGTTGGGGCTAGGCCGGTGTCACAGACAGGAGAAGAAGAGGCAGAAAGAGCGCAGTGTGCAGGTAACGTTACATAGGGTTGTTTCTTGAGCGATCAGTGACCATTAGGAAGCTGGCTGTGTTAAATGCATGCCCTTGGGTAAAATATAAGAAAAGAAAAAAAAATGAAAACAAAAAGTTAAATTGCATCATGACAGTCAAAATAGGAAACCCGTTTCAATCTAAAGCATGAAACAAAGTGAACACATAAGGGTCTGGTTTCTCTTTAATCCAGTCAGGTTAAGTGGGAGGGTTGTGTACGTGTAAGAAACTACAAAAAAAGGCGATTAAAGTCTTTTCCCTGCAGAGAACAAGCTGAGTCAGTGCCGATCAAAGGCTGACATCAAACATATGGCCTCAATAATTAAACCTGCTGTCTGTAAACTCTCATTAGCAAGCAGGAAAGATGATTATTAATTTCTCAGGTAACACATATTAACTTTGCCTCATCCTAATTTCTAAGCCTTGGTCACTTTCTACCATATCCTTTGGCTGCTTTTCAAAATCAATTTGCAATTTAATGTTATGTTATCTGCCAGATAAGTTAGATTCTGTCACTAAAGGTGCAAGTAAAAGTCCTTAGTGTATAATTTTCATTCTACATACAGTTAGGCTGTTTTATAGAAAGAGCCCATCCTAGGGTGTGTGTGTGTGTGTGTGTGTGTGTGTGTGTGTGTGTGTGCGCGCGCGCGCACGCGCGTGCAAGCGTGTACACGTTCGCATGCGCATATAATAAAACTCCAGACCCATCTCTTCTCCATGCAAAGAACAAGTGGAGTGGGTGTTAATCAAAGGCTGAAATCAAACATATGGCCTCAGTAATAAAAACTGCTCTCTGTAAACCATTTTTCAAGAGGAGGAAGCTTCATTATGAGTTTCTCAGGCCATGTGTGTTATCTACGTGTTGTTCTAATTTCTAAGCCTCAGTCAGTTTTCAACGTATTATTTCTTTGCCATCTCAATATCAATTTGCAATTTAATGTCATGGGGTCTGTCAAATGTGGGGTCTTCCATGCCTTCAGTCACATAGAAAAACAAAGAGCATTTTGTGCTGGAAACTTACATAAAATACAAGTGGCATCAAGTCCCCAGAATGAAAGAAAATCACATTTCATAAATTTAAGTTTAATCTATATGTAAATTTAGCCAACATTCTTTAAAGAGTAATAATTCATAAATACTGTTTACACTGCTTGGCATTTTTTTTATTAGTTTAGGTAATGATCTAGATACAAGCAACATTATTTTATTTTACAAAAACAGGTGTTTGGTTGTCTGAAGAGATTCTGAAAAGAGACCAGTCTCTTACTTTCAGACAGACAAAACCGCCGAAACCTTTCCTGCGCCATCAAAGAGCTTTGACACCAAAGAGAAAGCTACCAATTTTCACTAATTTATACTATATACTTACCCAGAAAAATTTAAGATTCCTAATTCACACTTTTAATAATTATCCTACTTGAAATAAAAAATAACAACCAGAAACAGTGAAAAATTGGAATTGTTCAGAGAGTTAAATTCCAAGAACAGGACAAAACATGTTTTTATTCATTGTGTCATAAGAGTCTAGCATATTGATTGCGATGGAGTGACCTCCTCCATTAGTAGGTTTCTGACAAATATAGCCTTAGAGAGAAGCCTCATGTTTAAAAGCAGCTATCAGAGTGACACCAACTGCCATTACAAGTAATTTCCAATATTTCCCTAACATAGTAGAAGCTTTTTCCTCATTTGTGTGACAGCAGACTGCCCTACCATCAGCAAGTCCATGCCCTCAATTCCTTTCATCTTATGGCTACGGCACCCCCTAGTGCTCATTGTTCTCTCCTTCCATGAACCAAAGGGGAAAAAACACTGTGGAAAGGACACCACTGCTCCTTAGAAGCCTTGGCACGGCACTTCCGTTCACGGCCGTTACTTAGTGCTAGCCGTGTGCTCACATCCCATACTCGGTGTGCATTCTGTCTGGCCATCCGCTTTCCAGAAAAGTAACGTCTTAAGGAGGACTGCACATGTTCATGAACAACCAGACACGACACAAGAATCTTGTCTAATACAACTACTTTCAAGCCTGGCAGTGGATCAGCATCACCAAGACCTAGAGGGTTTACTCGGAAATAGAGATTTTTTTGTCCTCCAAACCAAGAGATTGTGATTTAATGGGTGTGGTAGAGTCCAAGATTATCCTGCGCAGAGTCACTGAATGCTAATTTATCACCTATCTGCAGTCTGAAACATGACCAAATCCACACTGGAATGCTCACTTGGTTCTGTAATTTGATGTCAACATCAAAATCCTGAGTTTGCCATTCATGGATCTCCATTTTAAAAAGTCATTTGGAAAACAATCATGGCTATGCCGGCCTTTTTTGACGGTTTACTAGGTGCCACTAGCGTTCCAAAGCCTTTATATAAACTAGCTTACTTGGCTTAATTCCTTATGTCCTTATTTTTGTATTTAAGCTACAAGAAACCCCACTAAAGTAGGTATTATTATCCCCATTTTCTAGACAAAGAAATAGAGGCACAGGGGCACCATGTTGTGCAGATTTAGTCTAGAAAATGTCAGAGCTGATTCAATCCAAAGCAAGCAAAGCTGGAGCTTTCATTTTCCTCCCTTCATTTTAACCAGGTGATTCTAAGGGATGTTAAAGTCTGAGGACTATCGAGTCATGAGAGATAGGCATGTACTTCTGATATAAGTAGTGTTAGTAACACTTGGAGAAACGCTGAAATAAATTTTTAAAGTGTTCTTCATTTTTGCCTTCAAATTCATTATAGACATCTACTCTGAACCCTGTACCTGTGCATTCACATACATATTCAACATGTCAATTCAACTCTTCATGGCCTGAAAAAACTCAGAAAGCTCCCTGCTAATTTCTCTTCCTCCAGCACTCTCTACTTCAAAAAGGGCATCCCCTTTCCCACAGGTGAGCAAGTCTGAAAACCTGGAAATCATCCTCACATGTCTTTTTCCCACATGGCCCATTTTGCTGGCATCATGAGTGATCCCTGACACTCACCTGCTGTCTGTCTCGTCTCTTCTCTTCTGCAGTCCTTGCTATCACCACCTCCCCAGGACTTTGGCAGCAGCCTGGCATCTTGTCTCCTACTTTTCATCCCCGGACCATCCTTCACATTGTGGAAAGAGTGATCTTTACAAACCATGAGAGATGAAACCCCAGATCCTTAATATTTCCTAGAAAACTCTGCATGTGCGGCTCTGATTACTGCATAGGCCTTAGCTCAGGCCATGATCCCCAGCCCCTATAGTCCAGGCATGTTGCTCTTCCTTTAGTTCTAACTCTATGTGTTTCTTTGTCTTCAGCTTTTCACATGGGTCCTTTTGCTTGGGATGCTCCCCTCAGAGGAACATTGCATAAGCAACTTCAGGACTCTGAGACTCAGTTGTCTCATCTATAAAATGGGTATAAAAGTTTAGAACAGAATTGTTAAAATCATGAAATAAAATGTACATATTCAAGAAATGTTAATTTTTCTGCAACTGTTCAGGCCTTTTCCCCATATCTTCCAATAATCTTCATATTAAAACATATTTAATAATATGTTTCTTTTCACTCTTTTACTAGCTGCAATTTCATGAAATCTCAAGGTTAGACTTGTCCCTTAAAGAATTTGTCTTATTTCAGAAATTCATTAAAATAAAGTCATCACATATCTTGCTGGGGAACACTTTCGCTGCAGTTTTTAAATTACTGTCTAGTTAACAATATCCTTTAGAATGTTGCATCTTTTACAAATGTCGGTGTTGGATGGCTATAATTTTCAAAATTACTACTTTGTTCTACTACCCATTTAATGAGTTAGTAAAAACAATTAATGAAACTTACATAGTTACTTGGGCTCTGACAGGGAGAAAAAAATGAAAAGATGTTAAATAAATGAGCAGGTAAAAGAGCATTAATTAGCATCTAGTTTATAATCACAGAGTTCGGTGTTCAATACTTTGAAAATTAATTGAACTTTTATATTGATGTAAAGGTGAAAGTATACCCAACTTCTTGTTGAGATAAGATTAATATCACCCACATACAAAACTCTAAAGAATACTGATTATTGTAGGCACAAACATATATAACCAAGGGTTGTTTGCAGTTTAAGCCAGCAAGAAGGAGGGATGGTAGAGCATTAGATGCATGTGAAAGATAGGACAGTGAGGTTCTGAATAAAATGTCCACAGAAATGAGGGTCCAAATGAACATACTGTTATTGCATTATTATGTTCAGTCTGGAACTATTGCAACCTTTTTTTTTTTTTTTTTTTGGACAGCATCTTGCTCTGTCACCCAGGCTGGAGTGTAGTGGTATGATCTCAGCTCACTGCAACCTCTGCCCTCTAGGTTCAAGCAATTCTACTGCCTCAGCCTCCTGAGCAGCTGGGATTACAGGCATGCACAACCACGCCCAACTAATTTTTGTACTGGGCTTCGCCATGTTGGCCAGATTGGTCTTGAACTCCTGAACTCGGGTGATCTGCCTGCCTCAGCCTCCCAAAGTGCTGGGATTACAGGTGTGAGCCACTGCACTCGGCTGTGTTACGACTTTTGTTAGCATATCACTCATACTTAAGAAAATAAATGAATATGTGAAATAGAAATTGAAAAGCTTTTTGCATGTAATGGGTTAATTTGGACAAGACATCTTTAAAAAAAAATTGGATAATAACTATTTAACCTCCACAATCTGGAGCATAGTAAATTCTTTTTGGGAGAGGTTGGGTTTTATAATTCTCAGCTGCATGCGCTATGTATAGTTTCAGCCAGTCACTATCAACAGTTTAGCAGGAAGGATTTTAAGCAGCAGGAATGGGCCTCAGCTGTCGTCTAGGCAAACCTGCGTCCATCTTAGCTCTGCCTCTTGCTGTACAAATTGGAAGGGGATTCAACCTTGCTCAGTCTCAGTTTTCTCATTCGTAAATTGGAGATGTTATTACCTGACTTACAGGATGGCTGTGAGGTTTATATGTGGCAATTATGCAATGTGGCAGAAGCTGGATTCAAACTTTAGCAATTTTAATGCAGAATCCACACTTTTAATGGGGCAAAGCTAAATTCATCCTTATCCTGTTCCTGTGTGATTCTGATGCACAAAATGCGGCTTCAGCACATAGTGAGTGCTCAACTAATTATAGTTATCAACAAACAAAATATATATCTATTTGCATCTTGTAATATTTGGTTAAAGTCAGTTGAAATGGTAAGTTACGCACTTTGACCTAACAGGGCTTACATGGGGGCTAAAGTCAGTCTGGGAGGCCAGGTGGGGGCAGGTGAAGTTGTCAGGGAGGCAGGCATGGGCTTCAGGTGGGGTAACGTACCTGAGCTGTGGGACATTGTCCCTTAACTGCTGCATTCTTCACCAGCAATGGGCAGCCTTTCAAGCTAGCACTTACTTGTATGGGGATTCACTCAGCACTTCCAGACGTGTCCTGTCTCCTGTGATGGAGGCCACTCTCCCTATTATGCAAAATCTCGAAAATGTGCTTTAAAAACTGGCTTTCCTTCTGATATAAATGTGAACAAGCTTGTGCCTAAAGAAAGTTTTGCCTAAAAAAAATTACTGTTTTAAATGCTTTAAAGAGATCACTCATGCAAAAATTCCTCCAATTAAACTTTTATAACACAACATATTGTTTATTATAAAACATGTAGGAACTCTTCAGGGGAAGAATAATTGAAAAGATCTGCCTGCTTAAAAAGTTGTTTCATTTTGTCTATACCATAATCATTTCTTAGCACCTATTCAGTACCAGGCCCAGAAGATGTAAGAATGACTCTGTCAAACCCTCTCACTGCCACAGAGAAGCCATCTGTGGACTAGACAAATGGGGCTGAGGACAGGTAGGTGTCCTGAAATGTATTAGGTGATGAGGCTAAAGTGTGCACAGAAGGTTTTAGGGCACTAGTAGCAAAACAGAAAAGATGAGTGCTCAATTGTATTCAGGTGAAGGAGAATCAGAAGCAGTTTTACCTTAGAGTGATGATTGCTCTGAACTTTGAAGAGTATGTATTTTCTGGAGCAGCAGGAAAGGAGCAGATTTCTGGCTAAAGACACTATACAGGGAAGCAGTTCATAAAATAATCTGGAAGTTCCTTATCTATTGCAGCCCTCAGTTTCCGACTTAGTAAATGAGAAAATACAGCACAGTGGCCAAGAGTAACTCTATTGCTCATGCCTGATAGAAAGGCTCTACCACCTACCAGCTGGGTGAGCTTACATACATTAATCTCTAAGCCTCAATGTCTACATCTGTATTTAAAAGTCCTATAGGCTTTTCCTTCCAATCTTTCTCTTTCTAATCTTTTCCCTTCCCTTCCTTTGGAGGTTGGTAGCATGGGGACTAAGGAAATGGAGGGAATTGCAGAGGCAATAGTGGCAAGGTGGGGTCTAGAGAAGGCTGCAGAGGTAGATTGGTGAATAGTCAGGGTCTTCAGAATGAACAGGCAGAAATAGTGTGCCTAGGAGGCAAGGTCAATTGGAATTACAGCGTAGCTGGAAATTTGTTGAGGATGGAGGGGGGCAGAGAGAGAGAGAGAGAGAGAGAAAGAGATTGAAAAGGGATAAGTTATGAGCAAATGTTGGCAAATGAACACTTGGCAATTCTGTATCGAGATATGTCACTCATTTGTGCTGTTCTTGTAACTTCTTGGTAAGTTTGAATTTATTTCAGAATAGCATTTGAGGGATATGGATAAAGAGTTTTCCTTCAAGTTTTCTATAAAATTATTTTACATAATTTTAAAAAATTACACCTTGCCCCTGCAGTACCTTCATTTCTGTTCAGATTCCTTCTACAGCACTGTATAATGCTTTAATTCTCTTTAAGTTTCTGTTTTCTCCAACCAGAATATAAGTTTGTGAGGCTAGGGATTTTTTTTCTTTTTTTTTTTTTCCATTTTCTTGGCACCCACAATGTATACTCTGCAACTTGAACAAAGCTTTTCAATAACAGGCATTTACAAATGGTTTCTAATGAATGAATGATTGAATAAATGAATAAATAAGTCTATGATAAGGTGATAATTAGGAGCTGAGCATATTGTACATCATTTACACATGAGAAGCACTTAGCATTGTATGCTAAATGCTCAATAAATATTTTGTAATATAAATATTAAATGCTCAATAAATAGTGAAATATGTAATCTATGACTACAGCTTCTGTTGGGCAGTAGCAAGAAATTAGGCTGAGGTCAGATCACATGAAGAAAGAACTCATGAGTCATAACATGGAACTTACACTTTATTCCATAACCAGTGGGAAATGACTTATCCAGATTTGTTTTCATAAGTTTTCCCAAACTGTGTCCCTCAAAATTTATGCATTAAAGTCCTGCTCCCGGTACCTCAGAATATGGCCTTATTTGGAGATAGGGTCTTTACAGAGGTATCTAGTTAAAAAATGGGTCCCTAATCCAATATGACTGGTCTCTTTATAAAAAGGAGATATTTGGGGCTGGCGCGGTGGCTCATGCCTTTCATCCCAGCACATTGGAAGGCCAAGGCAAGTGGATCACAAGGTCAGGAGATTGAAAACATCCTGGCCAACATGGTGATACCCTGTCTCTACTAAAAATACAAAAATTAGCTGGGCATGGTGATATGCGCCTGTAGTCCCAGCTACTCATGGGGCTGAGGCAGGAGAATCACATGAACCCAGGAGGCAGAGGTTGCAGTGAGCCCAGATCGTGCTGCTGCACTCCAGCCTGGGTGATGGAGAGACAGGCCCGGGAAGGGACAACCTCACCAAAACTTTTATTTCAGACTCTCGCTTCCAAAACTGTCCGAGGACATGTTTCTGTGATTTAAGCTGCTCACTTAGGGGCACTTTCTCCTGGTAGCACTAGGAAAGTAATACAATCCCTCTGATAGTCATTTGGCAATAAAATGAGGGATGATTAAGCCAGGGCAAGTCACTTAACCCTTCTGATCTCCCATTTTCTCATATGTAAAGTGGAGATAATATCCACTCCGCATATCTCATAATCCCACATGAAAAGGAAAATGTCAAAATGTATAAGGCAGAATGGTGATAAATATAAAGGAATAGGAAAATTAAGGCACGAAAGGCACAGTAAAGTAAATACATAGGAGTTCTTTTAGATTTAGGAAAGCATCTTTGACTATTCATCACAAGTAAGCCTTTCTGTTCTAAAGGATAATATTGTAAATAACAAACATCTTGTTTCTAAGGAGAATTTCCCTCCTGGGTGTCACTTCCAGATGCTAATGGCCACATTGATGGAGTGTGATGTGGGCAAAGAATGATAGCTCCATGGTCAAAATGGCATTCATCTTCCCCAGAAATGATGAAATGGAAAAAAAAAAGTCTGTCCTGGAAAATAACTGGCAGTTAAAGTGGGGACCAGTCATCTTACAGAACTGTGAACACATATGATTGAAAGGTCAATGGATAAAAGAAACTCCCCGGGAGACAGTTTCCTGGAGAACACCCTACTGTTAACTACCTGAGACCCAGTAAACTTCGCTGTTCGTAGAAATGAATGAATATGGCACTTACAGCCTAAGGTAGCTCTAACAGATCAGTACTTTAATCTCCATTTTTAAAAATTAAACTGATGGATAACTTCCTCTTTCCCACATCTGTTATCACCTTACAATTAAGTCTTTGATGGAGGTTCAATAGCCAAATAATTTGTCTTTAAGGAAAATAAATAGTTGACAATTCACTTTAGGTTATATGTTGTTAGCTTTTCACCTAAATTACCACCTTGCAGAAAGGGTAGATAAGCTAGAAGTTTTTACAGTGGTTGTGCTTTACCAAATTATTCTGAGTCAAAGATAAAGTATGGAATAATACTTTTTTGTTGTTGTCATTGTTGTAGTTAACTATCTTTAGTGAAAACATTGTAAGGCAGAAATAATCATAATGTCCAACTCACAGGCTACTTATGTACATTAAATAAGGGTATGCAGAAGCAATTCTCAGTACAGTGCTTAGCACAGCATAAGTGCTTGAAAGTAATAGTCAACTATAACAATGATAAATGCAACACAAAGATTTATTCAACAGATATTTTATTAGCATCTAATGTTTGTAAGGCATGGTGATTAGAGTGGTCAGAAAGAATAAATGTCTGCTTTCAGAAAGCATGTAGGAGTTTCCTAATTTTAGGAAGCAGGGTTTGGAAGTTCATACCTGTAAGTTTTTAAGTGCTTGCTTACTAACCCAGTATATGCTGTCTTGCTTTTTTCTTATGTGCATTTCAGTTGTTCAGTCATTTGTAATTAAAATACTCCAGACTAACAGAATACATTTGCTGGCCTTACTACCAAGGGGATCAAGAGCAGCAGGAGAGATGGCATTGAACTGGGGGGAGGTCAGAAAAGGCATCCTGGAGGGGGTGGCATTCAAAGGCAATGAGGCTTTCATACACAGAGATCAATGAAGAAATGGTCTAGGCAGAAGAAGCAGAGTGGAGGAAGTAATAAGATTGACCCATGCCTCCCACAGATGTATGCGTAACTGACTCTCATCTTACTGGTATCAGCTGGGATTTCATCTCCCCAAGATAGCCTTCCTTGACTACCCTAATATCCCCAGTTACACTCCACCATGTTTTTTGATTTACAGGCTTCTTAGCACTAATATCTTCTGAAATTCTCTATTTGTTAGTATGTTTATGATCTGTCTTACTTTGGTATATTAGTTACATGAGAAAGTGCCTTTGTCTATCTTGCTTCCTCTCAAGCCCCACTGCTCACAACGTTCACAGCAAATGTCTGTTGAAAAGAAGAGGTGGATAGGTGAAGAAAGGCAGAAAATAAAGCTAGAGTCAGAAGCCAGAGGCTTTACTGAGCCAACATATGCTTTCTTTGTATACCAAAAACGCAACCCATAAAAGAAATAATTGATAAGCTGGATTATATTAACATTAAACATTTCCAGTCTGCGAAACTCACTGTCAAGGGAATGAGAAGATAGACCACAGACTAAAAGAACATATTTGCAAAATACAGCCAGTGAAGGACCAGTACCAAAATAGGTAGAATTCTTAAAACTCAAACATGATAAAATGCACAACCTCATTCAGAAATGAGCGAAAGACCTGAATAGTTACTTCACCAAAGGAGACGTGCCCATGGCAAGTAAGCATATGAAAAGAAGTTCCACATCATGTGTCATTCGGGAAATTTAAATTACAACAATAAGGAGTTATCATTCCTTATATACTAGAATGGCCCAGGTACAGGGGGACACTAACAACACCAAATGGCGACAAAGATGTTACAAAACTAAACATACTCTTACCATACAGCCTAGCAATCTCACTCCTTCATATTTTAAAAACTTATGTCTCCACAAAAATCTGCATGCAGATGTGTATAGCAGCATTATTCATAATTGCCAAAACTTGGAAGTAGCCAAGATGTCTTTCAGTAGGTGTGCAGCTGAATACCCTCATTTTTTAAGAGAATGAAAATGAGTGATTTTTTAAATTACATTTTTCTTTTCTTCTCTTTCCTCCTTTTCTCTACTTTCTACTCAACTCTCTAGAAATTTGATGATAACTTTCATCTTCTCTTCACCAGGCATTCCTTACAGGGCCAGCTTATCTAACCATTTGCATACGTAGCAGCTAGTACTCTCTCCCACTAGAACATTGCCTCAAGAGACAATAGTCAATGTGCAACCGAAAGTATAGCCTTTATGAAACTGTCTCCCACCTGGAGAGTATCTCAAGACAGCAGCCTCCTGACAGCCCAGTTCTACACATGAAGGCTCCAGCTTGACCACCTGGTAGATAAGTCATGCAGACCCCCACTTGCTTGCTCCCTTCCTTGCATGCTGTCCATGCCTTGTCCGCCTTTGAAAGGCGCTGCTTTCTGGCCCAAAGTAGAAGTTGTACCCTTAAGGCAGGAGGCTGTACTTCTTTCTTTAAGCCAGCTTTAGGATAAAAAAGTCATTTTCTTCATCTCAGACCTTGCTCTTGTTAATTGGACCCTGTAAATAGGGAGCAACCGAACATGTGATTTGATCACAGGTGCAGGGACCAGTAAGTGATGGTACATCCAGACACTGGAATATTATTTATTGCTATAAAGAAATGGACAATCAAGCCATGAAAAGACATGGAGGAACCTTAAATGCATATTAGTACTAAGTGAGAGAAGCCAATCTAAAAAAGCTACATACTGTATGATTTCAACTATATGATATTTTGACAAAGTCCAAAATACAGGCACTGTTAAAAGATATATGGTTTTCAGGGGAGTGTGGGAAGGGAGGGATGAATAGGTGTAACACAGAGGATTTTTAGGGAGTGTCAACAAAAAGAGTCCAACTGTAAAATATTTGAAGCGGTTTATTCTTAGCCAACTATGAGTGACCATGGCCCATGGCAAGCCCTCAGGAGGTCCTGAGAACATGTGCCCAGGGTAGTCGAGGTGCAGCTTGGTTTTACACATTTTAGGGAGGCAGGAGACATCAATTAAATACATCTAAGAAATACTTTTGTTTGGTTCAGAAAGGCAAGACAACTCAAAGTGGGCAGGAGGTGGGTGGGGAGTGTTCCAGGCTACAGGTAAATTTAAACATTTTCTGACTGACAATTGGTCGAGTTTGTCTAAAGACCTGGGATCAATATATAAAGGAAATGTTCAGGTTAAGATAAAAGATTGTGGAGACCAAGGTTCTTTTGAAGTCTTATAGTGGCTGCCCTTAAAGATGATAAATGTTTCTAATTTTTAGATCCGTAAAAGTTGCTGGACTTTTTACTTAATCTCTTCAGGACTGAGAAGGCCTGGAAGACAAGGATCTAGCCATGTTAACAGAGATTTTTTACAGATGCACGTTTTCCCCCACAAAGGACAGCTTTGCAGCACCATTTCAAAATATGACAAAGAAATATGTTTTGGGGGTACAATATTTTGATTTTTTTCCTTGTCTCCTAATGTTATGCCAGGGTCAGGTTGGAAAGTAAGTCATGATCTATACGGTTAAATAAAACCCATCTGATGATAATTTATGGTTTGTGACTCCCCACACCACTTGGAAAGGAATTTGGGCAAGATAAAAAAAAATCAGGGCTTAGTTAGTCCTCAGGAGGGAAACTATTCTGTACGATGGAGATATACGTGTTACGTTTTGGCTGTGTCCCCACCTAAATCTCATCATGAATTATAATACCCACAAGTCAAGGGGGGAACCTAATGCGAGGTGGCTGAATTGTGGGGGCGGTTCCCCCATGCTGTTCCTGAGATAGTGAGTCTCAGGAGTGCAGATGGTTTTACAATGGGCACTTCCTTGTTCTCTTATTCACTCTCTCCTCCCACCTTGTGAAGACGGTGCCTGCCTCCTGTTCACTTTGTGCCATGATTTTAAGTTTCCCAAGGCCTCCCAGCCACTTGGAATTGTGAGTCAATTAAATCCCTTTCCTTTATAAATTACCCAGTCTTAGGTACATCTCTATAGCAGTGCAAGAATGGACTAATAGGATACATCATCATACATTTTTCAAAACTCGTAGAAGGTACAATACCAAGAATGAACACTAATATAACTATGGATGATGGTTGATGTGTCAGTGTAGTTTCACTAATTGAAACAAATGTAGCACTCTGGTGAGGGATGTTGATGTTGGAGGAGGCTGAGCATGGGCTTACAGAGTTTATAAAATCACTGTATTAGGCGTGTTGCTCACGTAGAGACCAGGCAGGCTTTGTGTGAGCAACATGGCTGTTTATAGACCCGGATGCGGGTGGGCTGAGTCCAAAAACATAGTCAGCAGAAGGCAGTGGGTTAGGAGTTGATTTTATAGGTTGGGGCAAATGGTCAGTTAAAGGTAGTAATCTGTTTTAGGGAGGGGAAGGGCATCACGGGATGCATGGTCACAAGGGTAAGGGTTATCTATTACAAACAGGCATGGTCATAAGGGTGGGGGTTATTGGATGCAAGTGGAGGGAGGGTGAGGTAAATTACATAGTTAACAGGGGTGGGTGTTTGAGCAGTCTGATGTCCAGGAGGAAATTTTTACAAAGCTGAGCAGGAACAATGGTTGCAGTGGGAGAGCAATTAGTTGAGACAGGAGCAAGTTGTTTCCCTTCTTTCTGTGGCCACCTTGTTACTTGTGGTTACTTCAGACTTTCTGGCTCTTAGGGACCATCCAGAGGTGTATATGCAGGTCACCAAGTCTGTAATGGCCAGGTTTGGATTTGGAGGCCTGATATTACCATCTTTTTATATATGTATAAAGAAAAAAGTTAGGTATCTTACCAGTAAGTGCAGAGTAGTAAAAAAAAAAAATGTTAGAGAAGGGAGTAGGGGTGATGTTTCTCACAGCTTCTTTGAGTGTGACAGAGGGCTGTGTGGACACCTAAAAGAAAAGTCTGATTTTTGTAGTTGAGAGGAAGCCTTGGGCCAAGACTGGGGTACTGTCCAGTATAGGGGGGTGGTCCCAGAAGACTTGGATTGTGAAAGGGATATGTGCAGGTTCTGGAGACGTATCACGCTGCATCTTGACACTAGCGGGGCGTTGCCTGGAGCTCATGAGTGATGGATTTGTGTTTCTGGTTGATCCTGGAAGGGAGAAGGCTGTAAAACAGGACTGGTGATAAGAGAGGCAAATGAACGGGGAGGGTTGGCAAGTTGTCTTGTCTTAAGCAGCTGAGAGTTCTTAGGATAGATGGTAATATTGTGTAGTTGTTAAAAGTAGCATTTGCCATGGCAATCAGTGATGAGTAGAAAAGTAAAGAAGAGGACTCAATCAGGGTGAAAGAATTGGAGTGTCCCTTGCCATATAAGACGATTTATCCACTTAAGGAAGGAGCTAAGGGTGCAAGTTCATGGGTAGAACCAGGAGATATCAGCCAAAATAGTCTGGAGGAAAACAGTGAACTGGCAAGGCAAGCAGGCATAGGGAATTTAAACATAGACAAGAAGGTCAATTAGAAGTATGATTAGACAGAAAGCAACAGAAATCGCTTATGAGGTGTAGACCAGGTTTTAGGGGTGACTGTATAGAGTCCTGCTGCAAATATCAAAGTCAAGAGAAGGATTCCTGTCAATGTTAGAATATAAACTCTTGTGTAGTTTGTGTATACTCTTCAGTTATTCGAGTTAGCTTAAGAGAAGTAAGAAAAAGTACCTGTGACTTCCAAAAGGAGGTGAATGGGCTAGGCTGGTCGCCTGATGAGCACAGTTTAATGCTGGAATGGTGCATCCACTGGGGAGGGTCTTGTAGACAGACAGCAGTTGGGATACTGAAGATAACCAGGTAGGGACCCTTTCACCAAGACTGTAGAGCTAGATGGGTTAGATCCTTGGCCAGTACTGGTCATCCAGCTAAGGTGTCCTTATAAGGCTGGCTATCTGAAGTAGGTAAGAGTAGATTAGCAGCTTGACAAATTTCCTGCCTAGTTTGTTGAAGAGCTAGAATAAAATCTCCAAGAGGGCTAGTGTCTGGGAGAAGGTTAGGCCCAAGCAAAACAGTGTGGCCATATAAGAGTTCAAAGAGGCTGTATGCTGTGGGTTCCAGGGGAGTGTCACAAAATTGGAGAAGAGCAATAGGTAGAAGGGATACCCAGCCCTTCTTTAGTTGAAGTGTGAGTTTGGCAAGATGTGTATTTTGGAGGCCATTAGCTTTTCCTACTTTTCCTGATGACTGAGGGTGGTAAAGGGTATGGAGATTCCATTGACTGCTAAGGGCCGGAGAGACTGCTTGGGTGATTTGGCTAATGAAAGCAGGGCCATTGCCAGATTGTATGCAAGTAGGTAGGCTAAATCAGGAAATTATATTATTTGACAGACAAGAAATAACAGCAGTGTCCTTTTCTGCTCCAGTAGGGAATACGTTAATCCACCCTGTAAAAGTATCCACCCATGCAAGAATATATTTGAAATTTCTGATATGAGAAAAGTCAATTTGCTAAGCACAGGGACTTAACCCCATGCAAGGTAAGTGGGAAAGGGAGGAGGTTTTAGAAGTCCCTGGGGGTTGGTAGAGTGGCAGGTGGAGCACTGAGATGTAATTGTTTTAAGGATAGACTTCCATGAGGGGAAGGAGATAGGAGATTCTAAGAGATGGGCCAAAGGCTTATATCCCACATGAAAATGGTTATGGAAGTAAGTGAGGATAGAATGAGCTTGTGAGGCAGGAAGAAGGAATTTTCCTTGATCCAAAAACCAACTGCCTTGAGTGGGAAGTGACTGGTAGGTTAAGGATTCAGGAGAGTAAGTAGGAGTAATTGATGAAAACTCTTGTTCGCTAGGAGGGGATATTGGTGCATTTGCTGCCTTTTTAGCTGTTTCACTGGAAAAAGCATTTCCGTGGGCAGTGGGATCTAAAGTTTTTTGGTGTCCTTTACAGTGGACGACTCTGGTGTTGGCTCTGAGAAGGGCAGCTTTAAGGAGAGCTTTTATTAAGGGAGCATTGATAATAGAAGATCCCGGTGTAGTGAGAAAGCCCCTTTCTGCCCATATGGCAGCATGGTAGTGTAGGGTGTAGAAGGCGTATTTAGAGTCAGTATAGATATTTACATGTAGTCCCTTAGCAAGAGTAAGAGCAAGGGTTAAAGCAATTAGTTCAGCTTGCTGAGAAGTGGTGGGAGTAGTGTGGCAGCCTCAATGATAGATGAGTTGGATATAACCATACAACGAGCTTTAGCCAGTGCCAACTGACGGGGCATTGAAGAACTGCCATTAATAAACCACGTGTGGTCTGGGTTTGGAATAGGAAAGAGATAAATGCGTGGAAATGGGGAGGATGCTGTATGGATTAGTGAGATATAGTCATGGGGTTCTGGGTTTGTGTTTATGTTTGGTATTAGATGAGCGGCTGGATTAAAATCAGGGCTGGGTGCGATAAAGTGAGTGCTTCAATAAAGAGCGAATAGAGTTGGATAAGACATGGGCAGATAACAGATGTTGAAGATGCAAAGAGGATACTAAAGCCTGAATATTGTGGGAGCTGTAGAGAGTGAGTGAGGCATAGTCTGTGATTTTGACGGTCTCAAGAAGGAGCAGAGCAGAGGCAATTGCCACACTCAGGCATGAGGGCCAACCCAGGACAGTGAGATAAAGTTGTTTAGAGAGGAAGGCAACAGGACGTGGACCTGGCTCTTGTGTAAGAACTCCAACTGCACAAACCCGTATTTCAGGAGCGTATAAGGAAAAGGGTTGGGTTGGATTGGTATAGCCAAGAATGGGTTATGGGTTTTGTACAGGTAATAGGTGCAATTATGTAGGGCAGCCAATGAAACAGGAGGAATAGGCAGAGAAGTTACATGGGGTACCTTAGAAAAGAAGGTCATTTATTTACTTTAGAAGAGAGTTAAGGGTGGCAGCCGGAGATGGAACCAGGAAATGTCTTGGCACACAGAATGGATGAAGAGGGTGAAGTGGCAAGATTGACCGGAGCAGGGCATTTACGTTTCCTTAGAAATTCAGCTGAGTTTTAGTGAAGTTGGGGAGAATATAGGGGTTTGGCACTACAGGATGGATAGGGAGGTGGTGCCCCACACCCTAGGGTTAAGGTAAGGGGACGTAAGGGGAGCTATTGTGGGAAGTACGGGTTCTGGGAGGAGGGTGGCAATGAAGTGTGGCTGTAGCCCAGGAATAAAGAGGCAGACGATTTTGTTGGGATATCTTGGCCTAACAGGGGCACTGGATAATTGGGGATGATTAGGAAATAATGTGGAAAGGAGTGCAGGCCTCATTGACACTAGAATGGGAGAATTTTGAGAGGCCTGGAGGCCTTGCCGTCAATTTCCACAATAGCCATGGAGGCTAAGGAGACAGGTTAGCATGGAGTGGTGGTCCCAGTATTGATTAAGAAGGGGATGGACTTACCATTCACCATAAGCGTTACCCGAAGCTCAGCATCTGTGATGGCCCAGAGGGCCTCCAAGATGCCCGAGCAGTGTCAGTCTTTAGTTGCCAAACTGAGGAGCAGTGATGTGAGTCGGGCAGTCCAACTTCCAGTGGGGGCCCCCACAGACGGGGCAGGGCTTAGGAGGAATCCTGGGCTACGGGCATTCCTTGGCCCAGTGGCCAGGTTTCCAACACTTGAAACAAGGTCCTGGAGGGGTGGCTGAACACTGTAATCTGGGCACTTTGAAGTCTTTGTGAGCCAGTGGTATGGCTGAAGTTTGTCTAATGGCAGAGGGAAGAAATTGCAGTTCTGAAATGTGTTGCAACTTGGCTGCTTCCTCCCTATTGTTAAACACCTTGAAGGCAAGGTTGACTAATTCCTGTTGTGGAGTTTGAGGGCCTGAGTCTAGTTTTTGAAGTTTTTTCCTAATGTCTGGGGCAAATTGGGTAATAAAATGGATATTGAGAATAAGACGACCCTCTGGCCTCTCTGGTCCAGTGCTGTGAAGCATTTAAGAGTTTCTGCTAAGCGGGTCATGAATTGGGCAGGATTTTCAAGTTTGCGCTGGGTTGTTTCTTTAAGCTTGTCATAATTAATGACTTTGTAAGCTTCCTGTCCCTCAACTGAGCGACAGACCATATAGTCACACTTGCAGATGTCTGGTGAGCCTTCCTGGTATTGCCATTGGGGTTTTTTCCTGGGTTCTGCCCTGATGCCCTCTTGGAGGGCTGGCTCATGGCATCTGCAGGTGTCAGCATAAGGTTGACCCAGAGTATAAATCCTATTTCACTCATCTGGAGAAACAGTGGAGGTTAGAATGACATTTAAGTCATCCCAGGTTAAATTGTAGGATGAGGAGACATTGGAACCTTGGATATATTTAGTGGAATCTGATGAGAAAGATCCTGAGCACTGACCAACTTGGGACAGACTGGGCAGAGAAAAAGGAACATGCACCCTGCCTATGCCCTCAGCTCTGGCCACTTTTCAAAGGAGAAACTGCTGGGCAGGGGAGAGAGAGCTAGTTTTAAGGCTGAATTGTGTCACAGGGCAGGTGTGGGATGGAGAAGTGACAGAGGAGATAGAGAGGGGATGGGGCAGTGGGGAGATTGGGGTTTGGTTCAGCCTCATGAGGGGCACCCTGAGAGGGAAGGGAAAGGTCAGAAGGGTCTGTTGAGAGTGAATAATCTGCATTGGCAGTAGGGACAAGGGGCGCAGGTGGGAGAGAAAGGAGGAGAATTTGAGAGGCGTTGCACTGGAAGCAGAGGCTGGGAAGGGAGTGAAGTGTGAAAAATGCCTGGACATAGGGGACTTGAGACCATCTGCCCATTTTACAACAAAAGTTGTCTAGATCCTGCAGGATAGAAAAACCGAAGGTGCCATTTTCTCACCATTTAGAGCCATTGTCAATTTATATTGTGGCTAAGCAGTATTGCAAAAGAAAATAAGATGAATGCAGGCTAAGGGAGAGGAGGGAGGAATGGAGGGTGGGAGGTTGCCCATAGTTTAAGAAGAGCAGCAGAGACAAGGAAAGTGAATGTGTGACCGAGCGTTTAGCAGGCATCCCAGACTAAACTTTGGTCTGAACCCGGGGTGAATTGGTCAAAGGGGGCATCCCCTGCATTGGACTGTCACCCTACAAGTGCGAGTGAGTGACCAGAGCAGATGTCTCTGCAGTGATCCATCACTGAGGAAAAACATCTTCCCGGTTCCATGACCTACAGAGGATTTTGTCCAGTCATGAGCCTCACAGAAAGTCTTTCTTATCTCCACTGAAAGGGAGAGGAAAATGAAACTGAAAGCAGGAGGAGGCTGGCAGGTAGCGAGAAGGGCTAAAGAAGAGTTGAGGCAACCACTTACCTGATCCGAGGAGGGCGAGTGGCTGTGTGGGCTGGTCTGATGGACCTGGGTCATAGGTAGGTCTCTTTACAGAGGGAGCACAGAAGTAGGGACAGGGGTTTGGTATCCTGTAGGAGTTCCTCCATCCGGGTTTCTGCACCAAATGTTAAGTGTGTCACTTGCATAAAGAGACCACCAGGCAGGCTCTGTGTGAGCCACGTGGCTGTTTCTTCACCTGGGTGCGGGTGGGCTGAGTCTGAAAAGAGGGTCAGTGGAGGACGGTGGGTTAAGAGTTGGTTTTATAGGTTGGGGCAAATGGTCAGTTAAAGGTGGTCATCTATTTTAGGGAGGGGAAGGGCACCACAGGATGCATGGTCACAAGGGTAAGGGATTATCTATTACAAACAGGCATGGTCATAAGGGTGGGGGTTATCAGTTGCAAGCTGAGGGGAGGGGGAGGTAAATTACATAATTACAGGGGTGGGGGTCTTGAGAAACCCAATGTCCAGGGGGAAATTTTCCCAAGACTGAGCAGAAACAATGGTTGCAGATTGCAGGGGGAGAGCAATTAGTTGAGGCAGCAGCAAGTTGTTTACCTTCTTTCTGTGGCTACCTGGTTACTTGTGGTTCAACCTTTCTAGCTCCTGGGGAATATTCAGAGGTGTATGTGCGGGTCACCAAGGCTATAATGGCCAGTCTTGGACTTGGAGGCCTGACACTCTGTACTTTCTGTTCAATTTGTACGAGAACATAAAACTTACGTAAAATATAAATTCTATTTAAATAAGAAAACACATAACAAAACCTCAGAGGCTTCAGGACTGAGCCTTTATTCAGAGAATAAGAAGAATCTGGGGGTTTTGAGATGGGGAGTAGAATTTTCAAGCCTAGAAAAGACATAGCTTTAGGGAGATTTGAGTGTATGCAAGAGGCTGAGTGTAGGCCTGGACAGATGGTGGTTAGAACAGTAAGGTCATTGCAAGCATCTGAACATGGAGATCAAGTTTATCTAATTTAGTGCATGATCTACAAGAACCTAAGTCTTTCCTCCTATCTGATGTCCATACCAAAGATAACATTGATTGATATTTCTTTTTTCTCTCAGGACTAGCTGCTCTGTAAAGACTCTTTCATATGTTTTCAAATAAAATTTTTAAAACTAGAAACTACTATCTTCTACATGAATCTACAATGGCTATTTTCCCTCAGGTAACAGCCTTGTAAAAAAGACCTTGTCAAAGGTTGCTTGATCAGACAATGAAAGCACAGAAACTTAAAAAGTTTTACAGCACAGTGCAGCTTTCCACATGCTTTCTTACTCCAATCCTGAAAGTGCTCTAGGCCAGGCCAGGCCTTGGCAATCTTATCTCCCCTTACACAGACCCATTTCTACTCCAAGTTCATCTGCTGTCACATTATTCAGTCTTTTGTTTTACATGCTTTTATACTCAGTAAAATTATAATGCTGTATTTCTGTACATGTTTATCCTTTCAAGATTTTCAAGATTTAGCTAACTTGATATGTGTCATATTATTATATTTACTTTTCCCTATCATTGTTTTTAATTTTATGAATACATCACAATTTATCATTTCTTTCCGTTGACTATCATTTAACATGTTTTCAAGTTTTTTCCCCAATCTTATGCAATGATACAATGGACATTCAAGTTTTCATCTTCTTTTGCACATGAGAATTCCTTCAAGGTACATACTTAGAGGTAGACTTGCTGTGTCAAAAGGACGTAAGTAATACAATTTATTAAATATTATCAATTCTCTTTCAAGCAGAGCATCTTTGATTCAAACACTGTGGGAAATTTACAAATTTGCAGTGTCCTTGCCCAGGTCTTAAGAGGCATTTAGCTTTAGATTCCTGTAAGTATGATGCAGTTGGAATGATGTCTTCCTATGGTTTTAATTTACATTTCCCTAATGTTACCTCAGATTGAGAAGGTTCTCATGTATGTATTGGCTTTTAACATTTGTATAATGGCATTTTCATACATTTGGTCCATTTTTTTCACTGGATTTCATTTCATTTTGATTTGTAGACACTCTCTATAAATTCTGGATACTTCTCCTTTGTCAGTATTATACATTGCAAACATCTCAGTCTGTTGCTTGTCTTTTTACCTTGTTTATTATATATTTGGATGAACACATATTTTTCCATTTAATGAATTCAAACCTATCTACTTTTTCCTTTATGGTTTGTCCTTTCCTGTGTTATTTGAAAAAGAAAATTCTTCCAAACCTAAGCTTGTGAATATAAGGTTTTATATTGTATTCTAAATGTTTAAAAGATGCACTTTGAACAGTTTGTCTTTCGTGCATCAGAATTTAGCGTCAATCTTTTCCCCTTCTTACGGGCCTTTCACATAAGTATCCTGTTATTGCCTTACTGAATCTTGACTTGGTATTGGACATCTTGATTCCCACTTACTTTATGAATTCATCATTTAACACTCAAACTCTTGCTGACTTCTTCCTCCCTAGACTGCTAAAATATCTGTTTCTGAATTTGTAATTATTTTTTTTTGTGAATACTGAGAATGTACATAGATCCCTTCAGTGGCCAAACAGATAACTTATGTGAGAGAAACAGGTCAGAATGAACATAATGAATTGCTAATGGTGGAATGCGGTGACCAGCAGATGCACATGACCTATGTAAAGGTGAGGCTGCTCCCCCAGACCTGGCCAATTATTGCTGGGGGAGTCACCAGATCTTTTTGTTTTTGTTTTTTTAACAAAAACCAGGAATTTACATTTTAAAATAAAATCTCCTGATTTTAAACTTGGCAACCATTTGAAATGATAACATGAATATCTGTGATATATAGTCTAACACAGTGTTTATTGACCTTTTTTCTCATTATCACATCCTTAAGAGCCTTAAACATTTTTTATCCCAATCATTTACCCTTGGAATTAAATATTAAAAAATAAGATTTTATCATGTAGGGTTGAAATATATATAGAGGGCCACACATCGTTGTACCATTAACAATTTGTTGCCCCTCCCCAAGAACCAATTCTTGCCTTACTAGGAATGTATGACCTAATGGTTTCTAGTTATCACATAATTTGTCGTCATCAGTTTTCTTTATAATTAAGGCATGAGCTCTTTGGAACAGGTCTCTCTAATCCACACAGAACCAGTCACAGCACCAAGAATATGATACATGCTCAAAAACTGTGGAATAACAGAGAAGTTCATAATCACACTCAGATTCTGGGAAAAGAATTTAGAGGGAATTTTACAATGTGATCAAGAGAAATGCTCACTTATTGAGCATTTATACTTGCCAAACTCCCACTTCAAGAAAACGGCAAACAGACGAAACCTCTCCTGAAGCCAAGGCTGGACCACTGCTCTTGTGGTTGGGATACAGGCCCCTCCAAGAGCTTTCAGAGACATTGCTAACCCCAATGCCAGGGAAAGCAGTGTCCCAGTCCCCGGAGAAGGCCTCTGACCCCATTGCTTTCTAGGATAATCCAGAATCCTTCAGAGTATGTTCAAGGCATGGCCATTGTAGTTTTAGCTCAGTCTCATTTCTTAAGCTTCAGTTTCTTCACCAAGTCTAGTTCACATATAGCCCATGGAATGGTTCAAAGGTTCATTTCTTAAGTGCCATCAATCCTAGAACAGGAATGAGAACATTAGATTCAAGTTTTGTGTATGCCTACAGGAGCCTGAGACAAAATAGCCTATGTGATCTTCAGTTTTTTTGGTATGCAAAGTAAGAATAGCCATAAGATCAATAACAAATTCAGTGTTTGCAGAGGTCAGTGTCATACAGTTGCTGAAAGCACAGATTTGGAGTCCATCAGACATGTATTTGACTTTAAAACATGTAACTGAGTGGCTGGATGACCTAAAAAATGTGATATAAACCCTCTTGGCATTAATTGTGTCAAATGTAAAATGTTGATAATAATTTTTATTTGCTTGTTTGCTCTGAAGATCAAATGAGATCACAGGGAATAACTTTGTCGTGATTAACTGAGTTATTTACAAGAAAACTTACATTACTTATTTATTATCATTATTACAAGCTGTTTTGTTCTGCTGTATTAAGCCCTGTCAGCATCCAAATCCAGTGAAATATGCTTTACCTGCCATGCAAATTTCCAGGTTCCCATGAGAGGAAAGCTGCAGCAGAATCTCTTTTTTCAATAAATATCTGTATAATTCCTCTCTTTGAAGGCTATAATTCCAATCCTGCCTTCTACATGATTCACTTGGGCAGGGAGCCAAGGAGGCTGTAAGTGAGCATGACAAAAATACATCCACTGATAGATGGCAAATAACACCACAATGCTACTCTTAGAGCCTGTACACAATAACAGAGACCTAAAACTTCTAAAGAGGAGTTCCTGAGTATGTGTCTCTTCCTATGTTTTTGTTTGCTAGATATCTATCTCAGTGATTCTTTTTCTTATTATTTCTTCAACATCCTTAGATAAATTTACAAACCATAATGTTCATTCTATGATTCTTATTTATCTCTTTGTAGCGATCTCAGATGGTCTGTCTGTGTTTATCAGGCTAAGTTCATACAAATTTCCTTCTGAACGTGTCCAAATATATATGTTTGTCTGTGTACCAGTGGCTAAGTCTGTATGGACCTGTGTCTGTAGATCTCTTTCCTGTGTGTGATCTCTGTGTGTGTCTGACTGTGTATGGCTATGATCATGGTGTTTATCTCTTTGTGTCTTATCTATGCTTGCATTTGTCAGTGTTCTTATTGGTTCTGAATACTTGTATGAATGTGTGTGTTAAAAAAAAAGTCAAGGTTGGGCAACTTTAATTGGGCCCATTACTGTTACTAATTGTTTAAATAGGCCTGGTGGAAAACATGGACCAATCATTTTAAATTCTGATTATTTTCACACTGATGCCCATTCCTTATTTAATTGGGTTTAGATGACCCTAGTCATAGGTATTTTTAAAGCATTCCAGGTGATTATTCTAACGTGCAGTTCTATAATAGTAAAGTTACTAGAGAACTGCCATCCTTTTGGAAATTTACAACCTACTTTGTTTAAATTTGATATTAATGACATCACAGTGGGAAGAGAGGCTATGTTAGACTTCTTTATTGGATGTAAGAGAGAACTTATCCTCTTTACCTGTGGAGCAGGTTATTATCCCAGGAGACTGAAGCCTAAATTAACCTATGAAAACATCTGAAAAAGAATTCCACTTCCAGCCCAATCCTTCCATTCTAGCAGATACCTGTTTCCTTTTATGAGCACATCTGTCTAATTAAGCAGATGTATTACTGCCTTAATTTCCATATAAATTCTTCAGAACCTCTGTGGGTGTTTGGCAAACCCAAAGAGGATTTATTAGTATAATAACAAAATGTGTTATTTCTGGGGAAAAAAGCACATTTGAAATATTCCTTCCATGGGGAGGGTCAGGAAAGAGAAATGATCTCTGAAATATGGAAACCAGAAAAGTGAAACTTCCAGAAGCAGAAGGTAGAAAGGTGGTTGCCAACAGCTGCAGGGGCATTGAGGAGATGGCCAAGAGGTACAAGCTTTCATACAAGATGATTAAGTTCTGGGGATCAAATGCACAGCTTGAGTACCGGTAGATTGGGCTAATTAATTTCATTGTGAGGATCATTGTGCAATGTATCCAATATCTAATTACCACATAGAATATACACAATCTTTGCCAATAAAATATTTTACAATTTCTGAGAAAAAGAAATTGCAAAAGGTGGTGCAGATTAGATGTCTAAAGTCAAGGAATGGGGAGAATCCAAGAAGAATGAAGAAAAAAAAATAAAACCTCAGGTATCTAAAACTTGAAAGAAAGAGACATCGATGGACAATCAAGCAACTTTATAAGCATTAGGGGGGAAAATGGGCCCCTTTTTTTAGCTTGCAGACTCACTTGCAGTACAGATGGGAGGAGACTTTGGAGTGAGAGACTGTCTGGGTATAGACGTTTACTAACGTATCACCACCAACTACACTCCATGGAGATCTCTGAGATCATGAGGATTTGAATTCTGACATTTGTGGTGATCAAGAGTCAGTGGATAGCAGACTTTCACTCACTAATGCAAGCAAAAAATTAAAATTCCCAATATGCTCACTATCCACTACTGCATCTATAAGTTTACATGACACTTGGTAAATATCTGAAGAATAAATTGGGGAGACGTCTGGTTTTAACAATCTACTTTATCTAAATAGGCTGCATAGAGGTATCCATCTTGAGCAGAATGAAAACCAAGGAATCAATGAGAAAATTCTGTTAAATTTCTCATGAGGGGAGTATTAAGTGAAATAAAGTAATTATAGAAAGACAAACAACTTTTTAATAAGATAGAGATAGAAAAAGGGAATATGAGTCAGAGTTTATTAGCTTGATTTATTAGCTTGATTTAATAATGTCCATCCTTATAGAAGAAGAACAAAGTAAGGAAACACCTTCCTACCACAACTTATCTAGAAATGTCAGCCATATTTTAAACAGTACTTTACGGCTTCTAATAATTTCCAGTTAGAGGGGTTTGGGTGGATAAAAATAACAACTGTCATGTGTTGGATTGACCTTAGATGCTGGTACTGTGATTTACATAGAATGCCCAGGTCACATTCCCATTTGGCCCAGTAGGTTGGTTAAGTAGAGTCATAATTTCATAGGTAAGAATGATTAAGATTCAAAAAGTTAAATTTACTTGTCTAAGGTCACATGACTAGTGAAAGATAATTGAGGATTTAACTCAGGCCAGTGACTCTAGAACACATATGATTAACCACTACACTCTGACTTTTCTTAACCTCAGCTGTATCAGGTGCCAAACATGCTTACAATCACTTAGGTTTTGACTGACAAAATAATTACCAAATGTGGTGGAGAAACTTGAATGGAGACTACTTAACATGCATATCATACACCTTCCTTAAACACACACTAAGATACTTAAGTACAGTGCAAGATACATACTGTTGCTGTATATGTCTTTGGGAATACCTTATTGGAAGGTATGAACTTACTTTGCTTCGTGATTTTTAAGATAGGAAAGAGTGTCTGTCCCACAGAATTGTATAGCTATGGTTGGGACTATTGGGTTCTATTTCTGTCATTTTATAGTTGAGTAACCTACAGACCTGAATAAAACTGTCTAGTAACAAAAATAGTCAATAATAAAATTAGGATGAGAATTGAGTTCTGCAAACTCCTTACCTACACATCTTTTGGTGATATCAGCTGTTTAATCTTCTTGAGAACTCTTATAGATGTGGGAAGACTGATTTGTTGACCTCACTAACTTAGACTGGACTAAAACATCCCTTGGATATTTCTGTCCATTGATTCACAATAAATTAATAGGAAAATTATTTTTTCCTGAAATTGGAATTAAAATGTTCCTTTTCTCTGGACCTTGGCACTGATAACATAGAAAAGAGAAGTATCTTCACTATTCAATCTTATTACTTAGAATGAATCCTTTGAGATAGCTTTTGTTATTTTGACCTCTGACTTAGACTGACAAACTTTACAGTATTGGTATCCCTCTCAATGCCTCAAATCAAATCAAATCTCTGTATCATAGTTTGTAAGACCCAAAGGCACATAATCATCAGATTCACCAGGGGTGAAATGAAGGAAGAAATGCTAAGGGCAGCCAGAGAGAGAGGTCAGATTACCCACAAACTCACAGGGGATATCTCAGCAGAAACACTATAATCCAGAAGAGAGTGGGGGCCAAAATTCAACATCCTTAAAGAACACAATTTTCAACCCAGAATTTCATATCTAGCCAAACTAAGCTTCGTAAGTGAAGAATAAATAAAATCCTTTATAGACAAGCAGCTGCTGAGAGATTTTGTTACTACTAGGCCTGCCTTACAAGAGCTCCTGAAGGAAGCACTAAACATGGAAAGGAATATACAGTACAAGCCACAGCAAAAGCATTCCTAATTGTAAAGACACTATGAAGAAGCTGCATTAACTAATGGGCAAAACAACCAGGTAGCATCAAAATGGCAGGATCAAATTCACACATAATAATATTAACCTTAAATGTAAATGTGCTAAATGTCCCAATCAGAAGACACAGACTGGATAAAGAGTTAAGACCTATCTCATCTGCAAAGACACAGATAGGCTCAAAATAAAAAGATGGAGGAATGATCTATAAGGTAAACAACATAAGTTGACTATGAAATAATTACTGTAGTAAGAAAATTGACATATCTATCACCAAATAGTTACACATTTTGTTTTTGGTAAGGATACTTATTTCTCTTAGCAAGTTTCAAGTGTACAATACATTTATTATTGACTACAGTCACTATACTATGCATTAGATCTCTAAGAGTTATTCATCTTGTAACTGAAAGTTTGTACCCTTTGACTAAAATCTTCCCACTTCTCCCACTTCCCTGGACCCTGATAAGCAACATACTGCTCTCTGTTTCTGTGGGTTCAAAACTTTTAGATTCCTAATGTTGGTGATATTATGTAGTATTTGTCTTTTTGTGTCTGGCTTATTTCACTTAACATGATGTCCTCCTGTATCACTCGTGTTGTAGAAAGTGGCAGAATTTCCTTCTTTATTAAGGCTGAATAATATTTTATTCTATATATATACCCATTTTCTTTTTCCATTCAACCACTGGTGGCTACTTAGATTGTTGTTATATCTTGACTATTGTGACTAATACTTCAGTGAACATAGAATTGCAGACATATCTTTGAAATACTAATTTTATTTTTATTTTTGGATATATATCCAAGAGTGGGATTGTTGTATCATATAGCAATGCTATTTTTTATTTTCCCAGTAACCTCCATACTGTTTCCCATAATAAGTGAATTGATTTACATCTCACCCATAGTATAAAGGTTCCCTTTTCTCTACATCCTTGGGAATACTTGCTGTTTTTTGACTTTCTGATAATAGGCATTCTAGCAATTTTGAGGTAATATTTCATTGGGGTTTTGATTTGAATTTCCCTGATAATTAGTTATATTGGACATTTTTTTCATATACCTGCTGGTAATTTGTACATCTTCTTTGGGAAAATGTCTATTCAGGTCATATGCTCAGTTTTTAATTAGGCTGTTTGTTGTCTTGTTTTGTTGCTATTGTGTTATGTGAGTTCCTTATGTGTTTGGATATTAACCCCTTATCAGATATATCATTTGGAAATATTTTTCCTTTTCCATAGGTTGACTTTTCCTTTTGCTGATTGTTTTAAGCCTTCAGCTAGACTAAGATAAAAGAGTTGAGACCCAAGTAAATAAAATCAGATAATGAAAGAAGAGACAATACAATGAATGTAATAGAAATAAAAAGGATTATATGAAAATATTAACAATTGTTGGCCAACAAGTCAGATAAACGAAGAAATGAGTAAAATGTTACTTACATACGTCCTATCAAGGCTGAATCATGAATAAATAGAAAATGTAAACAGACCAATTAATACTAAGATTTAATCAATAATCAACCACCAACAAAGAAAACCTCAGGACCATATTGCTTCACTGGGGAATTTTACCAAACATTTAAAAAAACTTAATGGCAATCCTCAAACTTTTTCAAAACATTAAGGAGGGAGTAACATATCCAAACTCATTTTATGAAGCCAACACGACCCTGATACCAAGGCCAGATGAAGACACTATAAGAATAATATTTTAGGCCAATATACCTTGTGAACATAGATGTAAAATTTCTCAACAAAGTAGTAGCAAACAATTGAAAAGTATATTAAAAGTTCATACATCATGATCAAGTAGGATTTATCCTTGGGAAACAAGGATGGTTCAACATACAAATCAATAAATGTGATTTGCCGTATTAACAGAATTATAAATCATATGATTATCTCAACAGATACAGAAGAAGCATTTGACAGATTTCAACATCCTTTCATGATAAGAGCCACCAACGATTTAGGTATAGAAGGAATGCACCTCCATATCATAAGGAACTTTTGTAAATATATTTCTTTTTGCTTTCATTTTTTTAAAATATCACAGACCCTACTGTGGTGTCTTTGAGGAACATAGGTAAGTTTCTTAATAGCCTTTTACCTGTTTGATCATCATACAATACAAAATAAGTCAAAGAAACGTCAAAAATAGAAACTATTTGAATGCTGTGTAAGTTAGCAGAATTTAACAACTTTCTGGCCATTTTTCTACACATGCAAAGAAAGAGGTTAAAGAGAATGAAGCAAAGTTGCTTATATCAAAGAAAGAATGAAGTCAAATGTATATATTGAACATGTTGACCAACCTTTGCAAGATGGTCACAAGATATCTAAACACAATCAATGCAAGCAGAAACAGGAGATCTGGTAGCCAAGAATGGTATCTCCTATCAGATGTACATCCTTAACTAACAGTATTTTCCTTTTATGTCATGAGCCATGATTGAGTCACCTAGCAACGTTTAGTTGCAAGGAAAACTATAAAAGGGGCAATAACATTATTACAATTAACACAATCCAACCTGCCACCCCTTTCCCCAGAAAAATACCAAACATTGCTGTTAGGAAGAAGCGCTGTTAGAGAGACTACAGGGTAGACTGTGATCAAGAGTCTCTTTCAAGGCTATTTTTTTTTCTTTCTTTTTATTATACTTAGGTTCTGGGGTACATGTGCAGATCATGCAGGATTGTTGCATAGGCACACACATGGCAATGAGGTTTGCTGCCTCCACCCCCCGTCACCTACATCTGGCATTTCTCTCCATTATCCCTACCCGACCTCCCCACCCCCCATGTCCCTCCCTTGGCGCCCCCACAACAGACCCCAGTGTGTGATGCTCCCCTCCCTGTGTCCATGTGTTCTCATTGGTCAACACCTGTTTATGAGTGAGAACATGCGGTGTTTGATTTTCTGTTCTTGTGTCAGTTTGCTGAGAATTATGGTTTCCAGATTCATGCATATCCCTACAAAGGACACAAACTCATCATTTTTTATGGCTGCATAGTATTCCATGGCATATATGTGCCATATTTTCCTTGTCCAGTCTATCGTTGATGGGCATTTGGGTTGTTCCAGGTCTTTGCTATTGTAAACAGTACTGCAATGAACATTCCTATGCATGCGTCCTTATAGTAGAATCCTTTGGGTATATACCCAGGAATGGGATTGCTGGGTCAAATGGAATTTCTATTTCTAGATCCTTAAGAATGTGCCACACTATCTTCCACAATGGTTGAACTAGTTTACACTCCCACCAACAGTGTAAAAGTGTTCCTAATTCTCCACATCCCCTCTAGCATCTGTTGTCTACAGATTTTTAAAATATTGTCATTCTAACGGGCATGAGGTGGTATGTCACTGTGGTTTTCATTTGCATTTCTCTAATAATCAGTGATGATGAGCATTTTTTCAGATGTTTGTTGGCCTCTTATATGTCTTCTTTTGAAAAGTGTCTTCATATCTTTTACTCGCTTTTGGATGGGTTTGTTTTTTTTTACTTAGAAATCTGTTTTAGTTCTTTGTAGATTCTGGATATTAGATGGGTAGATTGCAAATTTTTTTCCCATTTTCTTGGTTACCAATTCACTCTAATAATTGTTTCTTTGTACAGAAGCTCTGGAGTTTAATTAGGTCCCATTTGTCTATTTTGGCTTTTGTTACCAACGCTTTTGGTGTATTAGTCATGAAGTCCTTGCCTATGCCTATGTCCTGAATGGTTTCGCCTAGGGTTTATTCTAGGGTGTTTGTAGTGTTAGGTCTTATGTTTAAGTCTTTAATCCATGTGGAGTTAATTTTCATGTAGGATGACAGGAAGGGGTCCAGTTTCTGCTTTCTGCACACTGGTAGCCAGTTTTCCCAACACCATTTATTAAACAGGGAATCCTTTCCCTTGCTTATTTTCATCAGGTTTATCAAAGATCAGATGGTTATAGATGTGTGGTGTTGCCTCCAGGGCCTCTGTTCTGTTCCATTGGTCTATATCTCTGTTTTGGTACCAGTACCATGCTGTTTTGAAGTCAGGTAGCATGATACCTCCAGCTTCGCTCTTTAAGCTTAGGATTGTCTTGGCTATGTAGGCTCTCATTTGGTTCCATATGAAGTTTAAGGTGTTTTCTTCCAGTTCTGTGAAGAAGGTCATTGGTAGCTTGATGGGAATAGTGTGAATCTGTAAATTACTATGAAAGTACGGCCATTTTCACCATACCGATTTTTCCTAACCATGAGCATGGACTGTTTCTCCATCTGTTTGTGTCCTCTCTTATTTCCTTGAGCAGTGGTTTGTAGTTCTCCTTGAAGAGGTCCTTTATATCCTTTGGTAGTTGTATTCCTAGATATTTTATTCTCTTTGTAGCAATTGGGAATGGGAGTCTACTCATGATTTGGCTCTCTGTTAGTCTGTTATTGGTGTATAGAAATGCTTGTGATTTGTGTACACTGATTTTGTATCTTGAGACTTTGCTGAAGTTGCTTATCAGTTTAAGGAGATTTTGGGCTCAAATGACAGGGTGTCTAAATATACAATCATGTCATCTGCAAACAGAGGCAATTTGACTTCCTCTTTTCCTAATTGAATACCGTTTATTTTTTTTCTTTCCTAATTGCTCTGGCTAGAACTTCCAAAACTATATTGAATAGGAGTGATGACAGAGGGCATCCTTGTCTAATTTCAAAGGGAATGCTTCCAGTTTTTGCCCATTCAGTTTGATATTGGCTGTAGGTTTGTCATTAATAGCTTTTATTGTGTTGATATCTGTTCCTTTGATACATAGTTTATTGAGAGTTTTTAGCATAAAGCACTGTTGAATTTTTTCGAAGGCCTTTTCTGCTTCTATTGAGATAATCATGTGGTTTTTGCCTTTGGTTCTGTTTATATGGGGGATTATGTTTATAGACTTGCTTATGTTGAGCCAGCCTTGCATCCCTGGAATGAAACCTACTTGATCACGATGGATAAGCTTTTTGATGTGCTGTTGCAATTGGTTTGCCAGTATATTATTGAAGATATTTGCATCTGTGTTCATCATGGATATTGGCCTGAAGTTTTCTTTGAGTCTCTGCCAGGTTTTGGTACCAGGATAATGTTGGTCTCATAAAATGATTCCTTCTAAAATTATTCCAAACAATACAAAAAGAGGCTCTGATACCAGCTCCTCTTTGTACATCTGTTAGAATTCAGCTTTGAACCCATCTGGACCTGGACTTTTTTTTGGTTGGTAGGCTATTAATTGCTGCCTCAACTTCAGCCCTTATTATTGGTCTATTCAAGGTTTCAACT
>NW_022436953.1:11347484-11361616 GCF_009761245.1 Sapajus apella
CTGCCTCAACTTCAGCCCTTATTATTGGTCTATTCAAGGTTTCAACTTCTTCCTGGTTTAGGCTTGGGAAGGTGCAAGTGTCCAGGAATTTTTCCATTTCTTCTAGGTTTACTGGTTTATGTGCATAGAGTTGTTTGTAGTAATCTCTGATTCTGGTTTGTATTTCTGTGGAATCAGTGGTGAGATCCCCTTTATCGTTTTATTGTGTCTATTTGATTCTTCTCCCTTTCTTTTTTATTAATCTGGCTAGTGATCTATTTTGTTGATCTTTTCAAAAAACCATCTCCTTGATTTATTGATTTTTTGAAGGATTTTTTGTGTCTCTATCTCCTTCAGTTCTGCTCTGATCTTAGCTATTTCTTGTCTTCTGCTAGCTTTTGGGTTTTTTTGATCTTGCTCCTCTAGCTCTTTCAATTTTGATGATAGGGTGTCGATTTTAGATCTTTCCTCTCTTCTCATGTGAGCAACTATTGCTATAAATTTCCCTCTGGATGCTGCTTTAAATGTGTACTAGGTATGCTAGTACATTGTGTCTTCATTCTCATTGATTTCAAAGAACATCTTTATTTTCCCTTCATTTCATTGTTTATCCAGTTGACATTCAGGAGCCAGTTGTGCAGTTATGAGTTAATTTTTTAATTGAGTTCTAATTTGATTGCCCTGCCTAAGCTATTTATTTTGGCTTAATCTTTTTATCCTTCTAAGACTGCTCCTGAAAGAGACAACAAGATGCAAATCGCAGTCATGTGATGAATCCTCATACTATCTCCCTTTAAAGGTTAGGTGTGCATTTCCATCCTAGTTACCAGATTGAATCAGTCAATGTTTATCTAAGTCAGCTTTCTGAAATGTGCTTCACTGAAGGTTAGTCCTAAAATAAGTCCTAAGAGAAAGACATTGTTGCTGTAAACTGTATCGGGGATTCTCTTACACACGGTGATATGTTAAAGGCTCTGAACACATTCTGTTGTTAAAAATGTTTAACATGATGTTTTTCAAGTGACAAAATGTAGTTTTTAAAATACATGTTACCATTTCCTGGAATTAATTTGGACAATATTGATTAAACCATTTTCCTTCCTTCACAAACTTGGAAAACCAATCCTGATTTTCTACAGAGAAATTTTCCAAGAAATCCACTGCTACTCCAGCTTATTTCTAATAGTGCTGCCCTTCAAAATTGTTCATGTGTTTCATTATTTTTTAGTTCAGGCAATTGTATGAGGTTGAAATGAAAAAGGGAAATTGCCCTTTTCTAGTTCACAAGACTGTGGCAGAAACCCATAGGTTTTACCAGATAAACAAATTTAAAAACATGACATCTTGAATTATAAAAGGAAAAAAGCAAATCATATGTAATGAAATTTAGAGAGATTATGAAAAATTGGAAGCAATATTTGGTGTGATTATTCAAATGAAAATTTCATTAACTCCTTGTAAATTCATCCCTGCTTTATACCATAGCTCTGTTTCAAGGAAAGATAGAAGCCATTGGCTTAATCTATGATGGTATTTTATTTTATGCCTTTCTTTCTCCCTCTTCCATTCTACTTCAACTTTTATTGCATGGTGGCCCCAAGTAGTTGAACCCAAGCTAAGTCAGAGTCTAAATCTAAAGCTAGGCTAAGTCTTGGTGTTCAGTATTATTGATCCTAGTGCTCATGACCTGACATATTAATAGACATAAACTCCACATTTCAAGGCATGAGGGTGGTGGGTAATGTGATCATTAGATGAGGCACATAAGAAACGATCACAATCAAGACAGGCCGGTTAGACAAACACTTGTTTCAGATATGAAAATGAGAAAATACTAAGAAACTAATACAATCACCAAAAAAAATCCCCTCACACTCTGAAGACTCTAAGGAAGACATAGCTTTGATATATGATGAATTATGCAACAGTAATAGGTTTTGATAATTCACGCTGAAATGCCAGAACTTTTCACCATGCTTGGTAACCTTATCCCCACAAATACTAAATTCAAACCCATTGGCTGTTAAGAGCATCAAAGTCTTAGGACACAGCAGCATTTTACTATAAATCCTAACTGTTAAAAATACAAGCATATCTGAGTTTTAGAGCTCCTATTTCTATAACACACACACACAGACACACAGACACAGAGATGCTTGCTTTGATTTCTTTCTCTGATGGGGTACATCCTCAGCCTAACACTGAATGTTCTAGGGTAAGAGGACAGCACAAAAAGAGGGATGGAAAATCTGAAGCCTCAGAGAAGTTTAGTGACCATACATCTGAAAAGGAAATCCTGCAAGTATAATGTAATGTAATTCCTACTTAGAAATGGCCATCATTCTTGTTCAATGGTATCTCATCAGGATTTCCACATTCATTCAGATGCATCTAATTCTATGTTATCAAATGCAGGCTTAGAGTATTCATATCTTGGTAGACTTTCTTCCACATCTATTCCATCCTCAAAGTTTCCCATTGCACTCTTGAGAATGCACAGCTATTATGTAGTAGAGCTCAGCTTTGAACAAAGGCCTATCTAACTCCAAATTCATCAAGGCTCTGAACTCTCTCAAACAGCAGTTACATTCTGACTCTCCCATAGTAGGAGGTGGACTTGCAAATCCTAATCCAGATGATCTTAGTGTAGGGTCCACGCCTTTAAAGACTTCACTTCTGTGGTCTGCAGAGAGAATATTGGGGTTGTTGGTCACACTTTGGTTAGTAAAATCCATGTACTTTAACATAATCTCAACTTTTTAACCTAGAATCACTAAAATATTGGTGAAGTAAGTGGAAGAACATTGCGCAGAATATTTGAAGAAAAAAAGTGAAGCATCTCACAGTAGCATCTCCATAGACACCTAACTAGTGGCTTTATTGGCAGTTTCAAACCAACATTTTGGACATGCCCCAAGCAAGAGATTCTATAAAGTGAGATTCAAAATCCAGTCAAATGTCTGAGACACCTTACACATTGACTTTACTGTGACATGTTTGTGTGAATAAAGCATCAGGAAAACTCCTCTTGCATTTATTTCTGACAAGCGTTAGCTTTCTAACAAGTGCTAGCTATTTTTGTGGAAGGCACATGATGCTACATCTTTCTTCAAATGAAATTACAATTTCTTTTCCACTTTGGGTGCCTAAGCTACGCTAGTCCTCAGGACTGACCTAGGGTCAAAACACACTTTAAATCAAAACCTACAAAGGACTTGTTTATCTTTTCTGCTTTCTAGGTAAGTCAGCTGTTAGATTTGCAATTTGAAACATAGCTAGAGTGAGGATGTAAAGAGTTTACTCAGAAATGTGATCAGGAATTTGATACTGTTGCTGCCATCAAATTTGCTCTCTCTGCTGTGCAAAGTAGTTCATGCTGGTAATTCCAGCACTTTGGGAGGCTGAGGCAGGAGGACCACTTGAGCCCAGGCATTTGAAACCAGCCTGGTCATATAGCTATTCATGTTGTTATACCCAGGAGGATCTCTTGAGCTCAAGGTTGCAGTGACCCCTGGTTGTGCTACTGTGCACCAGCCTGGATGACAAAATGAAACCTTGTCTAAAACAAAACAAACACACACAGACAAACCACTGCTGTTTCATGGAAAAATCACTTAGCAGAAAATTTCCACAATACTTTCAATTCTTCATCATCCCTCCAGCACCACCTCAATTAATCTTTACCATAACACTTGATGCATCCATTAATTAACCTTTAGAAGAATTGAAGTCTGCTGAGCAATAGTTTAAAAAAAAATGTACAGATTAAAACAGTCTTCAGTGATGAATGGTAGCTCATATTCCATTTGTGCTGCTTCATTCTCATGTGCTCTAAAGCTTTCTCACTGAACTTTAGAACTAGTTCACAAGTTCTTCTATCCCAAAGGAACTCCTCTCACCTGTAAGCTCACATAACCCTTTGTTTATTCCTGTCTTGTATCATCTATAATCTGCCTTGCTTTAGAAAAACTTATTCTAACAGATTACAGATTTCATGAAAACTTACTGGACTTTATTCATCTTTGTGACTTCCACCATATCCAGAAAGAGCCTGACATATATAATTAATACTTTCTTACTAAATATGGATATGTTTCTGAAACCCAGTACTTTGATCATTTAAATGGAACTAGCAATCAAACACCACCTAAACATTCTGAATGGTAAAAAAAAAAAAAAAAAAAAAAAAAAAAAAAGTTTAAACTTCAGTACCAAATAGACTTAGATTCAGCTCTGAAAATTACTACCTGAAACACCATAGGCAATGTTTGCAAGCTCATTAAATTTCATATTTTCTTTCTGTGAAAGGGAGATATTAATGCAACATAATTTTCAGGGTTATTGGGAAGAAGCACAATGCCTGCCAGTATAGTAAATGACTAATATATGTTCACTATTTACATTTGGTTAAATGTATGAGAACATCCTCTCACTCTCACCCTATCTCCTCTGTGAATTGAGCACTTTTGCTTCCAACGAGATCGCCAGTGTTCAGCAGCCACCCTTGTCTTCTTCAGTGACAACCACCTCTCCTGAACTCCTCCCAAGGTTACTAACAGCTCGAGCTAAAAAGTTTGGGTATCAAATATTCTGCAAATACTCAAATCACCTCTTGAGTAAATCTCAGACCCTGTGAATGAACCTCCCCTGCAGATAAAGCAGGCACTTATTTGAGGGAGAGGGGTGATCTGAGCTTCCTTGGGGAGGTACAAATTTGAGAGAATGGAAAGGGATTTTAGTTGCAGAAAACACATGCAGAGCTTCAACAACTGATGCTAGAGTCCTTTGAAGCTGTTTGTCCTTCTTTACACATTCATTTACTTTACCAGGACTTTTCAACTGCACTGAACAAGTATTTACAAGTATTTAAATCAACTGTTTTTACTAATAATCAAAAATCAGAAGAGGAAAGAATGTAGACGAACATATTGCTGAATTCTTCCTGCAGACTGGAAGATCAGGACCAATACATGCTGCTTAGGTTGTGACCCGCAGGGTTCATACCTGGAACCCTTTAATGAGGTCATTAAAGACACAATCTAGATATACAAAAGTAATTACAAAATGACTTAAGTCTCTTCAATATATATACTTTAAAATCTGCTGCAATAATTCCTCCTCCGCCTTCCTTAAAACCCCATTGAAAAGCCAGTAGCCCTATAAAACTACCTAGCTTTCACAATTCTAGGCACCAGTGAAAAATAATATTAGACATAGAGACCACTATTATTATCATTTTACTTTTTCCCTGTATGTCTTCCTCCCTTTCCCTTTCTCCAGATGCTTCCTAGGAACATAAGGGAAGAAAAGAGATTGAAAGAAACAAAAAAATCTTTTGTAGACGTCATGGGAAAATGGCAAAAGCAAATTCTGATAATGTCACATTAATCATTCTTATTCAGCACATAAAATTAAAAAGTAATACTTGACTAATATTGAGATTTTTGTATTGCCTTGTTATCAACTTTCCTCTTGGGTCCAGCAACAGATTACCTACAAATGTAACACCCACATATATTAAAAATTCTTTTTCTTTTTTAAATTTTTATCTCAACTTCCTTTCAAATAATAGTACCTGAGACTTAGAAGTGTTTACCTTAATTTAATTCTGACCTACCAAGACGGATATATGAGTTTGAATTTAGAAGATAAACCTGGGTGGGGAGGGGAGGTGAAGGCAAAGTTTACTTTTTACCAAAGTGCTGATAGTTATTTAAAGAACACTATTGGACCATTTATTTTAATAGCTCTTCATTTCCTCTTTCGGTTTGTAATACCTGTGAGACTTAGAAAATAAGTGCTATTCTAGACAAGTTTCATTTGGAAAACATTGATCCATTAGCTTTTATTCTGATTAGAGCTGAAATAAACTGTTCTCCCTCCCTATTTGCATTCCCTGTCATCTCAGTTGGACGTCCTGAGCTGACCCATGGCTTTCGTTCACAAAGTGCTTTCAGCATAAACACCACATGATCCTTGGGTGCCTCACTTTCTTATTTCAGCAAAGGGCAAAAAAATGAAAGTTTGTGTTGCTTCCTCTTGCATGGAAAACAAACGAAAAGCCTATTTTAGGAAAGGAGAAAATCTAAGCCCTTCAAGGGACCAGTATAACTCTCGGATAAAGGGCTCTTACCAGTTTTCTGATAGACCTCACTTGAAGTCATGGGCTGACCATTTGACCTTGAGCAAGTGACCTCATTTTATCAGACCAGTTTCTCCCTCAGTAAAATGAAATTAATAATAGTACTCTCTTCAGAACATCATTGTGAAGATTCAATATAATAGTGTTTGATAAACAGAAAATCTAGGAAAAGTCTTATTACCTTACTTCCTATGGATTCACTCAACATGTGGCACTAAGGAAAAAATACCACTGGGAGGTATTATATATACTTCCCCAAGCCAATGATACATTTTCTTAATGCATCAGGTACAGTCCTGTGTGTGTGTTATGGGTGGGAGTGAGTGAAAGGCCTAGGTAAAATATCAATGACTTGATAATTGTTCAAAAAGAGATAGGACACATAGAGTCCATCATATTATTATTTCATTTTTTGATAAGTTTGAAATGTTCTATAACCAAAATGTTGAAACAAACAGAAGGAAAGTGAAACTCTTGGGATATTGGCCCCCAGGACTTTGGGAGAGGCAGGAACTTCGCATAAACTTGGTTTTTCTTGTATGCATACATTCCTTGTATTTTTGTCTAGAAATAGCTTATCCTCATTCTTGCCTGTATTTCTGCCAGAACATGTTGCTGGGTATGTGCTTTTTAAGCATCTCTAAGAATATACTTGGCAGTAATATTTCCTCTTAGAGAAGTGGGAGGCAGGGGGTATAAGAGGAATCTCGATCCTCTAAGGAAAAAAATTGTCTCCTTGTTATTAACATGAGAGCTGCCCCAGGCTGCCAGGAGATTACACATCACATCTTTGTTTTTTGGGAGCCTGGAGGGAAAGGAAGCCAGGGAAACAAACTCACTAAGAATGAAGTGTGGCATCCAAGGAAGCTATCTGGAGATATCCTCATAGAAAAGGCTGTGTTGAAAAGAATATGGAAGCAGCTTCTGTTCTCTTTCTGGAATTGGCTTCCAACCTTCATCATTTAATCTCCTTTAGCCCAAAGTACACCATAGGCTGAGAACCCCAAAGGCCTTGTTTTGACATCGGCATGAATCAGTGTTATGGTATAGTTTTTGCATAATGGAGTGCTTTCATGTCAATCAACCACTGATTAAGACTTCTATGACTATGAAAAATCCAATATGTCTACATTTGTGTGGTTCATAGTTGACTTGATGTCTGTTTTCACTGAGAGAAATTATGACATTTTTTTTTTTTACCCTACCTTCTTTAAGGGATTTGGACAAAAACTTAAGACATATAAAAATGAGTCTGAACATGTCTTGGTCCCATCAAGTAATGGTGTATTAATTATCTACTTCTGCATAACAACTACCACAAAACTAGCAACTTAAACCAACATCTGTTGCTTTCTCACAGGGGCTGTGATCATCACTGGATCACCTCACGGAGGTTTCCCTTCCAAGATTTCACATGGTTGTTGTTAAGGTTGAGTTCCTCATAGGCTGTTAGACTGAGAACCTCAGTTTTTTACTGGCAGCCTACCTAGATTGCTATAGTAATAAGCCAGGTGGTTGGTTTCATTAATGATTTTTTCTTTTTTGCCTTTTCTTCTTGATAGGGTGAAAATCAAAATTTTATTGTAAAATTAAACTTACAATATTTCTACTTGAAAAATCTACACACCTCAAACTCAGTATGTCTCATTGCTACACTGATATGAGTTGCCTGGCCAACCCTCTATCGATCCATCAGATCTCAAAAGTGCCAGCTCCCAGCAATCTCATCATTGGATATATACAGAAAGGATTATAAAACATTCTATATAAAGACATGTGCAAATGTATGTTTATTGCAGCACTGTTCACAATAGCAAAGACTTGGAACCAATCCAGATACCCATCAAAGATAGACTGGATAAGGAATATGTGGCACATATAGACCATGGAATACTATGCAGCCATAAAAAAGGATGAGTTCATATCCTTTGCAAGGACATAGTTGAAGCTGGAAACCATCGTTCTCGGCAAACTGACACAAGAACAGAACCAAACGCCGCATGTTCTCACTCATAAGTGGGTGTTGAACAGAAAGAACACATGGACACGGGGAGGGGGACATCACACAATGGGCCCTGTCAGGGTCGGGGAGCTAGGGGAGGGATAGCAGCAGAGGGGGGATTGGGGAGGCATAACCTTAGGAGAAATACCTAATGTAGATGACAGGGGGATGTATGCAGCAACCTACCAAAGGCATGTGTATATCTATATAACAAACCTGCACGATCTGCACATGTACCCCAAAACTTAAAGTATAATTAAAACAAAGGAAAAAAAGTGCCATCTCATAAAATGAGTTAGGGAGGAGTCCCTCCTTTTCAATTGTTTGGAATAGTTTCAGAATGAATGATACCACTGCCATCCTGATACCAAAACTGGGTAGAGACATAGCAAAAAAGATAACATTAGGCCAATATCCCTGATGAACAACAATACAAAAACCCTTAATAAAATACTGACAAACTGAATCCAGCAGTACATCAAAAAGTTCATCCACCATAATCAAGTTGGCTTCATCCCTGGGATGCAAGGCTGGTTCAACATACGCAAATCAATAAATGTAAACCATCACATAAACAAAAACAAACACAAAAACCACATGATTATCTCAATAGATGCAGAAAAGTCTTTTGATAAAATTCAGCATCTCTGCATGTTAAAAACTCCCAATAAACTTGGTATTGATGGAACATATCTCAAAATAATAAGAGCTATTTATGACAAACCCATAGCCAATATCATACTGAATGGAAAAGCAGGAAGCATTCCCTTTGAAAACCAGTACAAGATAAAGATGCCCTATCTCACCATTCCTATTCAGCATAGTACTGGAAGTTATGGCCAGGGCAATCAGGCAAGAGAAAGAAAGAAAGGGAATTCAAATAGGAAGAGAAGAAGTCAAATTGTCTCTGTTTGCAGATGACTTGATTTTATACTTAGAAAACCCCTTCATCTCAGATCAAAAACTGCTTAGGCTGATAGGCAACTTCAGGATAGTCTTAGGATACAAAATCAATGTGCAAAAATTACAAGCATTCATTTACACCAACAATAGACAAGTACAGAGCCAAATCATGATTAAACTTCCATTCACAATTGCTACAAAGGGAATAAAATAACTAGGAATACAGTTAACAAGGGATGTGAATGACCTCTTCAATGAGAACTACAAAGCACTGCTCAAGGAAATTAGGACACAAATAAATGGAAAAGCATTCCATTCTCATGGATATGAAGAATCAATATCATGAAAACAGCTATACTGCCCAAAGTAATTTATAGATATAACGTTGCCCCCATTAAATTATCATCAACATTTTTCATAGAATAGAAGAAAACTACTTTAAATGTCACATGGAATGAAAGAAAACCTTGTATAGCTGAGACAACCCTAAGCAAAAAGAACAATGCTAGAGGCACAAGACACTTGGCTGCAAACTATACTAGAAGGCTATACATTAACTATACATTAACAAAAACAGCATGGTAATAGTACAAAAACAGACACATAGATAAATGGAACAGGACAGAGAACTAAAAAAACAGGACCACACATCTACAACCATCTGGTCTTTGATAAACCTGACAAAGACAAGCAGTGGGGAAAGATTGCCTATTAAATAAATTGTGCTGAGAAAATTGACTAGTCACTTGAAGAAAATTGAAGATGGACCCCTTCCTTACACTTTATACAAAAATTTACTCAAGATGGATAAAGATTTGATTATAAAACCCATAACTATAAAAACCTTACAAGAAAACCTAGGCAATACCATTCAGGACATATGCAGGGGCAAAGATTTTATGATGAAAATACCAATAGCAATTGCAACAAAGCAAAAATTGACAAATGGTACCTAATTAAACTAAAGAGCTTCTGCACGGCAAAAGAAACTATCATGATAGGGAACAGAAAACCTACAAAGTAGGAGAAAATTGTTGAAATATACCCATCTGACAAAGGTCTGATATCCAGCATTTACAAGGAACTTAAGCAAATTTAAAGGAATAAAACCACCACATCAAAAAGTGGGTGAAGGATATGAATAGAGAATTCTCAAAAAAAAAAAAGACATTTATGTGTACAACAAACATGAAGAAAAGGCCAACATCACTGATTATTAGAGAAATTCAAGTCAAAATCACATTGAGAAACCATCTCATACCAGTTAGAATGAAAATCTTTAAAAAGTCAAGGAATAATACATGCTGGTGAGGCTGTGGAGAAATAGGAATGCTCTTACACTGTTGGTGGGAATGTAAATTAGTTCAATCATTATGGAAGACAGTGTGGCAATTCCTCAAGGATCTAGAACCAGAAATACCATTTGACTTGGAATTCCATTATTGGATATAGTCCTAAAGGAATATAAATCATTCTACTGTAAACACACAAGCACATGTATGTTTACTGCAAAATACTATTTACAAAAGCAAAGTCATGGAACCAACCCAAATGCCCATCAATGATAGACTGGTTAAAGAAAATGTGGTACATATATACTATGTAATACTATGTAGCCATAAAAAAAAAATCATATCCTTTGCAGGGACATGGATGAAGCTGGAAGCCATCCTCAGCAAACTAACAAAAGAACAGAAAACCAAAAGCCACAAGCTCTCACTCATAAGTGGGAGTTGAACACAGGGAGGGAAACAACACACACCAGTGCATGTTGGGAGGTGAGAGGTGAGGGGAAGAAACTTAGAGGATGGGTCATGAGGTGTAGCAAACCACCACGGCATACATAGGTAACAAACCTTCATGTTCTGCACATGTATCCTGGAACTTAAAATTTTGAAAAAATTAAAAAAAAATCCTTTTCATATGGAGATATTTTTGCTTCCCTAAACGATGTTAGTGTCCCTGAGGTTCAGTCTCATATTACCTTTACCTCAACAAGACACCGATGCACTATCATTGATCATTATTTAATGTATGTATCTCTGCAAAATTGCAAGATAAATGTCAGGAGGAACCATGTCTGTTTTGCTTTCTCTTGTATTTTCATGTTGAAGTTAAGTGTGAGCATACAGTAAACATTTTATTTAATTGCTTGATACATACTGAGCACTTCCTATGTTTTAGAGAGGAACTTAAGCCTTCTCTACGTACCTAACTGTTATTGTCTATGGGGGGAAATCTTGTTCTGTTTGTACCACTTTGATGAGCTTGAGAAGTATTTGCACATCCAAATGATGAAAAATACACATTGCCAAAAATGTACATTCTACCCAAAAGGACTACAAAAGAAGTCACAATTTCCAGTATTTCTTTCCTAAACCCAGCACCACTGGTAGTCTTGTTCATGGACCTATCTTCTGTACTGTTGAACAGCTATCGCCTCTTTAGCCCCAGGAGCTGCTAAGTCTGGATAGGAGTAGGAGGCACTGGGCCTTTATCTCGCTAGAGCTGGGAAGGAACAAGTTAAGTGGGGGTTTTACAGTCTTGTTGGGACTCTTCTTGCCTATCTGTGGAAGTGTCCCTATTAAAGAAGAGGCTGCCTTGGGAAGAAGACTAGTCTCCTTGGGCTTCCTTGATCCTGGTTTATGATCCATGGTCAGAACATCAACCTGGTATTTTATTTTAGAAGCAAAAGAGGTGACACCTCTGGGTGGTAGAATGACACAGCTAATATCTTCTCTTCCCAGTACTTCCTGTTTATGTGTATGTATGAAAACAAGCATCAAACGTGAAATTGGAGGATGTGAGTTTCAATATTCCTGCTGTTCTCAACTCGGTGACTTAGATGAAGTCACTTTTCCCTTCTTAATCTCAGCTTTTTCATCTCCCAGATAAAAGACTTGGGCTGGACAATTGTACCTTCTCTTGTAGTTCAGGTGGTAAAATTTCCTTTAATCCATGACAAAAATGATTCCTGCTGTCCCCAGCACCACCTCATCATAACGTACCCTCCTGAATACTTTCCAGTATTTGGCAGTCACATCCCAACCAGAGCACATCAAGGCAGAAAAATCTAGCACAGAAGGTTGTGTCCATATATATCACCTGACCCCCAGGAAGCCTCTGGTAGCATTTTTTTTTTTTTGAGACAGAGTTTCACTCTTGCTGCCCAGGCTGGAGTGCAATGGCATGGTCTTGGCTCATGCAACTTCTGCCTCACAGGTTTAAGTGATTCTCCTGCCTCAGCCTCCCGAGTAGCTAGGATTACAGGTGCTCACCACCACACCTGGCTAATTTTTGTATTTTTAGTAGAGATGGGTTTCACCACGTTGGCCAGACTGGTCTCGAACTCCTGACCTCAGGTGATCCACCCATCTCTGCCTCCCAGAGTGCTGGGATTACAGGCATGAACCACCGTGCCCAGCCTCTGGTAGTTTTTCTAGCACAAGGGGATGACTTATCCACACTCTTTCCCTGGGTCCTATGTTGGAACACCGACATTCACTTGTGTTGAGTCTCTGTTTCTCCAGAATCACATACTTTCTGTCCTGGAATGCAGAAATAATAGAACAGGTACAGCTCCTCCTTCCATAAAGTAGATGCTCAGTAAATGCTTATAGATGAATTTTAATAATATAGGAGGAGTGGCAGAGGAACAGAATTCCAATCATTGTCTCTTTTCCTCCTTGCCTCTATGACAGCATTCCTAGTCATGCTCTTATGATTTGAAGGAAGCCAGGTCTCCAGAGTTATAGAATGATGCCTTGTACCTGAATGCTTTGTTAAGAGATTTTAGTTTCAGCAAACTAAAAGTGAGTATATGGATATGTTCTATTAATAATAATAAAAAAAAAAAAAAAAAACAAAAAAAAAAAACATTAAGACTACTATGTAATTTTTGTGTTTTCCAAATTGGCAACCTTAAGTCACAAGGTTAAAGAATGCAGAGCTGAAATTTTCTCCTATTTCCTTGTCTCCCTATTCTGTCTTTATTTCTCTCACTTTTTAAGAGAATGAAGACCTCAGCCTGTTACCTTTTCCTTATTTCCAAAAATTATCAAAGACTAATAGGAATGCTCAGGAAGGGATATCTGCATTTGACTGTAGAATCCCCCTTCCTCTGAATCTCTAAGCCTTTTTTCTGTACCTTTCTGAGGATGCATGAAGTCACACTGGCATATCCTTGTCCAGGCCTTGCTGGAGAGGAAATCAAATCCAAGCCTTAGGGTTGAACCAACTCTCTCCAAAATGTATTTAATTGAGTTTTAGAAAAAGTGAGAACCTTGAATTGCATACTGTTTAGAGAAAATGCTGTCCTCATTTTTAAAGAAACAAGAAGATCAATAAACACCAATGCTCTGAAATTTTTCAAAGAAGTGAAACAAGATGACAGGCTTGTATAAAGTACTTACTGTGGACTAAAGGCTTAGTGTGAGGATTCTGGTCTAGAATGCCCCTATTCCATAAGACTATCCTCCTAGAGGGACAGAGCAGGGCCTGACTGAGTTTTTATGGTGTCCCTCATAGAGCCGTGCAGCATGTTCCCAGGCTGAGAGAAACACTGTCCTCTTCTCTAGGTGGCAGCTGATGTCATGGAAAGAACACTGGATTGAATCTAACCAAACCAGCCATTCAACTTGCAAAAGTTGTGCAAAGGGAAACAAAAGTGCATGCTTGAGTGTTGAGTTTTGTGGGGATGATATGCCGTGATGTGAATGTGCTTTTTAAAATTACATGTGGGAAGATAAATGGGGGTGTTTTAATTGCTTTCAATTTATATGATTATCAGCAATGAGAACTGACTATGTGTCAAGTACTGTTATTGACTACATGTACCTAAACCCACCTACTCTTCAAGCAAACATTGGGAGACATGTATTACAATGCTAATGCTACAAAGGGAGGCAAGGAGGATTGAAGCCCAGAAAATTAAATAACTTCCCCACTATTCTACGTTGCGACACGGAAATTCTGCAGCTCACACTCAACCCTCTGCTCCCATACTTTACTTGCAACAGCAATTCATCTCTTTTCCTTTCTTTCTTCTGTCTTCCATGTAACACACGTAGGTTAAGGAACAACCTCTGACCCAGAATCTTAACTTTC
>NW_022436953.1:11362016-11362768 GCF_009761245.1 Sapajus apella
AAAAAAAAAAAAAAAAATTATACCGAGCCACTATTTCTGCCTGCTGACAGAATGTTGCTCATAAACTATGGGCTGGGGATAGATGTCCCTATAAAAGCATAAATGAGAGGCCACTCCTCCAATAGAAATGACTGAGGATAGGCAAGTCTCTACTTCTATTGAGGAATGCTCACACTATCGAAAGCCTGCTTTCTTTCTCAACCTGTGGCCACATTTCTTGAAAGGACGCAGTCATCTTATTTTGTTCTAAAGTATCTGCTTACGTGCATATATGGACCCACGTTGTATACATGCCAGGCACAAACACCACATATTTGTGTACTCAGACATATGCATGCACACACATATACACACACCTGAAACTCAAGAAGGAAAGAATCGGGACTTATAATGCTGCTGGCCCTGACTCGGATACACTATTCTTCAAATTCCAAGTCCATTATAAGTTATCAACATTCTTAGTAAAATTTGTACATTAATAGCTTTAGAAAAATAGAATAGATATGTATGTAAAAAGTGAACATATTTATAGTGTGTTATATGTTCAGCTTTACTGAAATGTAATTGACAAAAATTGTATACATTTAAGATGTATAACTTGATGTTTTTATATATGTATACATGTGAAGTTATCAGCACATTCATATTAGCATGACTCTAATCTCACATCTCACTCATTCCCTGTAATAAATAAGCAATTTGGGGAACATAATTCAAAATTATGTAAAAATTCAGTGAAGATCTAAAAGCCC